>NC_069500.1:459077838-459377838 GCF_027579735.1 Bombina bombina | reverse complement strand
AGCAAGTTAATATTGGGCTGTCTGTGGTTAACATGACATTACAGGCGATTAATATGGCAACAAAGAGGTTAAATTGGCTAAAGGAGGTTTATTAGGCCTAATGGGGTTGAAGAGGGCTTTACTGCAATTTAATTGAAAATTTCCTTTTTCAATTAAGTAGTGAGTTTCTACTTATTCACTTTGCAGTTAATATTAACTTGCTTAGATTTAACAAGCGCTTAAAAGCGCTGCGGGGTTTCATTAAAAAATAATGCGCAATATCTCCTAAACCAAACCGGCACAAACGTTAGTTTTTGCGGCACAAATCAGCACAAACGCAGCACAAACGAATGGTATATTTGTTTTTAAAATTGAATAACATGGGGTGCAAAGTGGGCGGAGTTTCAGCAAATATAATGCGCTATATCTCCGAAACCAAACCGGCACAAACATTCGTTTTTGTGGCACAAACCAGCACAAACGCAGCACAAACAAATGGTATATTTGTTTTTAAAATTGAATAACATGGGGTGCAAAGTGGGCGGGGTTTCATAAAAAATAATGCGCTATATCTCCGAAACCAAAACAGCACAAACGTTCGTTTTTGCAGCACAAATCAGCACAAACGCAGCACAAACACATGGTATATTTGTTTTTAAAATTGCATAACATGGGGTGCAAAGTGGGCGGGGTTTCATAAAAAATAATGCGCTATATCTCCGAAACGAAACCGGCACAAACATTTGTTTTTGCGGCACAAATCAGCACAAACGCAGCACAAACAAATGGTATATTTGTTTTTAAAATTGAATAACATGGGGTGCAAAGTGGGCGGGGTTTCATAAAAATAATGCGCTATATCTCCGAAACCAAAACAGCACAAAAGTTCGTTTTTGCAGCACAAATCAGCACAAACGCAGCACAAACAAATGGTATATTTGTTTTTAAAATTGAATAACATGGGGTGCAAAGTGGGCGGAGTTTCAGCAAATATAATGCGCTATATCTCCGATACCAAACCGGCACAAACATTCGTTTTTGCGGCACAAATCAGCACAAACGCAGCACAAACAAATGGTATATTTGTTTTTAAAATTGCATAACATGGGGTGCAAAGTGGGCGGAGTTTCAGCAAATATAATGCGCTATATCTCCGAAACCAAACCGGCACAAACATTTGTTTTTGTGGCACAAACCAGCACAAACGCAGCACAAACAAATGGTATATTTGTTTTTAAAATTGAATAACATTGGGTGCAAAGTGGGCGGGGTTTCATAAAAAATAATGCGCTATATCTCCGAAACCAAAACAGCACAAACGTTCGTTTTTGCAGCACAAATCAGCACAAACGCAGCACAAACAAAGGGTATATTTGTTTTTAAAATTGCATAACATGGGGTGCAAAGTGGGCGGGGTTTCATAAAAAATAATGCGCTATATCTCCGAAACGAAACCGGCACAAACATTTGTTTTTGCGGCACAAATCAGCACAAACGCAGCACAAACAAATGGTATATTTGTTTTTAAAATTGAATAACATGGGGTGCAAAGTGGGCGGGGTTTCATAAAAATAATGCGCTATATCTCCGAAACCAAAACAGCACAAAAGTTCGTTTTTGCAGCACAAATCAGCACAAACGCAGCACAAACAAATGGTATATTTGTTTTTAAAATTGCATAACATGGGGTGCAAAGTGGGCGGAGTTTCAGCAAATATAATGCGCTATATCTCCGAAACCAAACCGGCACAAATGTTCGTTTTTGCGGCACAAACCAGCACAAACGCAGCACAAACAAATGATATATTTGTTTTTAAAATTGCATAACATGGGGTGCAAAGTGGGCGGGGTTCCATAAAAAAATAATGTGCAATATCTCCTAAACCAAACCGGCACAAACGTTGGTTTTTGCGGCACAAATCAGCACAAACGCAGCACAAACGAATGGTATATTTTAATTCAGTTTTTACAAACAAGGGTGCCAACTTCACATAGGTTGCCTTTACTAAAGGCTGCATGTATTTACCTTTCCTGAATTGTCGCACATTTTCTTGCATACAACTTCTAAATAGCATTGCTTTAGTAGCATTACTGCTAAAATTTAAACTTGGTTAACGTCCAAGGTGCTATTAAGAGATTGTGGCCAGTCTACAGATGCATCTAACCTCAGTCTCTGTGCTGTCTCTAGGACTGACATTCTCTATAATATAGCAAGTGTAAATATTCAGTTTTTGTGGAAGATACATAAATTATCAACAACGCTAAAATAAAAATAAAATGAAGGGCATAGAAAGTGGTTGCTTTCAGTCATCTGTTTTAATTGGCTAGTGGGAACTCACCTAATACAGCTAATACATTATCGGCTAGATTTAGAGTTGGGCGGTAGCCATCAAAACAAGCGTTAGAGGCTCCTAACGCTGGTTTTTACCGCCCTCTGGTATTTGGAGCCAGTCATTAAAGGGTCTAACGCTCACTTTCCAGCCGCGACTTTTCCATACCGCAGATCCCCTTACGTCAATTGCGTATCCTATCTTTTCAATGGGATCTTTCTAACGCTGGTATTTAGAGTCTTGGCTGAAGTGAGCGTTAGAAATCTAACAACAAAACTCCAGCCGCAGAAAAAAGTCAGGAGTTAAGAGCTTTCTGGGCTAACGCCGGTTCGTAAAGCTCTTAACTACTGTGCTCTAAAGTACACTAACACCCATAAACTACCTATTCACCCCTAAACCGAGGTCCCCCCACATCACTGCCACTATATTTAAAATTTTTAACCCCTAATCTGCCGCTCCGTACACCGCCGCCGCCACTTACGTTATCCCTATGTACTCCTAATCTGCTGCCCCTAACACAGCCGACCCCTATATTATATTTATTAACCCCTAATATGCCCCCCACAATGTCGCCGCCAGCTACCTACAATAATTAACCCCTAATCTGCCGACCGGAGCTCACCGCTAGTATAATAAATGTATTAACCCCTAATCCGCCTCACTCCCGCCTCAATAACCCTATAATAAATAGTATTAACCCCTAATCTGCCCTCCCTAACATCGCCGACAGCTAACTTCAAGTATTAACCCCTAATCTGCTGACCGGAGCTCACCGCTACTCTAATAAATGGATTAACCCCTAAAGCTAAGTCTAACCCTAACACTAACACCCCCCTAAGTTAAATATAATTTAAATCTAGCGAAATAAATGAACTCTTATTAAATAAATTATTCCTATTTAAAGCTAAATACTTACCTGTAAAATAAATCCTAATATAGCTACAATATAAATTAAAATTATATTGTACCTATTTTAGGATTAATATTTATTTTACAGGCAACTTTGTAATTATTTTAAACAGGTACAATAGCTATTAAATAGTTAATAACTATTTAATAGCTAAAATAGTTAAAATAATTACAAAATTACCTGTAAAATAAATCCTAACCTAAGTTACAATTAAACCTAACACTACACTATCATTAAATGAATTAAATACAATACCTACAATTACCTACAATTAAACCTAACACTACACTATCAATAAATAAATTAAATAAAATACCTACAAATAAATACAATGAAATAAACTAACTAAAGTACAAAAAATAAAAAAGAACTAAGTTACAAAAAATAAAAAATATTTACAAACATTAGAAAAATATTACAACAATTTTAAACTAATTACACCTACTCTAAGCCCCCTAATAAAATAACAAAGCCCCCCAAAATAAAAAAATGCCCTACCCTATTCTAAAATAAAAATAGAAAAGCTCTTTTACCTTACCAGCCCTGAAAAGGGCCCTTTTCGGGGCATGCCCCAAATAATTCAGCTCTTTTGCCTGTAAAAAAAAACATACAATACCCCCCCAACATTACAACTCACCACCCACATACCCCTAATCTAACCCAAACCCCCCTTAAATAAACCTAACACTAAGCCCCTGAAGATCTCCCTACCTTGTCTTCACCTTGTCTTCGGGAAGAAATCTTCATCCTATCCGGGCAGAAGAGGACATCCGGACTGGCAACCATCTTGATCCAAGCGGCATCTTCTATCTTCATCCGATGAGGAACAGCTCCATCTTGAAGACCTCCAGCGCGGACCGATCCTCTTCTTCCGACGTCCAACTGAAGAATGAAGGTTCCTTTAAGGGACGTCATCCTAGATGGCGTCCCTCGAATTCCGATTGGCTAATAGGATTCTATCAGCCAATCGGAATTAAGGTAGGAAAATTCTGATTGGCTGATGGAATCAGCCAATCAGAATCAAGTTCAATCCGATTGGCTGATCCGATCAGCCAATCAGATTGAGCTTGCATTCTATTGGCTGATCGGAACATCCAATAGAATGCGAGCTCAATCTGATTGGCTTATTGGATCAGCCAATCGGATTGAACTTGATTCTAATTGGCTGATTCCATCAGCCAATCAGAATTTTCCTACCTTAATTCCGATTGGCTGATAGAATCCTATCAGCCAATCGGAATTCGAGGGACGCCATCTTGGATGACGTCCCATAAAGGAACCGTCATTCGTCGGGAAGTCGTCAGAAGAAGATGGATCCGCGGTGGAGGTCTTCAAGATGGAGCCAGTCGTCATCGGATGAAGATAGAAGATGTCGCTTGGAAGAAGATGGTTGCCAGTCCGGATCTACTCTTCTGCCCGGATAGGATGAAGACTTTGGAGCCTCTTCTGGACCTCTTCAGCCGTCGCTTGATAGAAGACTTCAGCCGGATGATGGATGTCTAGCCCCTGCTTGGGCTTGGATGAAGATTTCGGAGCCTGGAACGATCGGTAATACCTGGCATGGTGAAGACAAGGTAGGAAGATCTTCAGGGGCTTAGTGTTAGGTTTATTTAAGGGGGGTTTGGGTTAGATTAGGGGTATGTGGGTGGTGGGTTGTAATGTTGGGGGGGGGTATTGTATGTTTTTTTTTTACAGGCAAAAGAGCTGAATTCTTTGGGCATGCCCCGCAAAGGGCCCTTTTAAGTGCTGGTAAGGTAAAAGAGCTTTGAACTTTTGTAATTTAGAATAAGGTAGGGCATTTTTTTATTTTGGGGGTCTTTGTTATTTTATTAGGGGGCTTAGAGTAGGTGTAATTAGTTTAAAATTGTTGTAATTTTTTTCTAATGTTTGTAAATATTTTTTTATTTTTTGTAACTTAGTTCTTTTTTATTTTTTGTACTTTAGTTAGTTTATTTAATTGTATTTATTTGTAGGAATTGTATTTAATTTATTTATTGATAGTGTAGTGTTAGGTTTAATTGTAGATAATTGTAGGTATTTTATTTAATTAATTTATTGATAGTGTAGTGTTAGGTTTAATTGTAACTTAGGTTAGGATTTATTTTACAGGTAATTTTGTAATTATTTTAACTAGGTAACTATTAAATAGTTATTAACTATTTAATAGCTATTGTACCTGGTTAAAATAATTACAAAGTTGCCTGTAAAATAAATATTAATCCTAAAATAGCTACAATATAATTATAATTTATATTGTAGCAATATTAGGGTTTATTTTACAGGTAAGTATTTAGCTTTAAATAGGAATAATTTATTTAATAAGAGTTAATTTATTTTGTTAGATTTAAATTATATTTAATTTAGGGAGGTGTTAGGGTTAAAGTTAGACTTATCTTTAGGGGTTAATAAATTTATTAGAGTAGCGGTGAGCTCCTGTCGGCAGATTAGGGGTTAATACTTGAAGTTAGGTGTCGGCAATGTTAGGGAGGGCAGATTAGGGGTTAATACTATTTATTGTAGGGTTATTGAGGCGGGAGTGAGGCGGATTAGGGGTTAATAACTTTATTATAGTAGCGCTCAGGTCCGGTCGGCAGATTAGGGGTTAATAAGTGTATTTAGGTGGAGGCGACGTTGGGGGCGGCAGATTAGGGGTTAATAAATATAATATAGGGGTCGGCGATGTTAGGGCAGCAGATTAGGGGTACATAGGGATAATGTAGGTGGCGGGGGTGTACGGAGAGGCAGATTAGGGGTTAAAAATAATATGCAGGGGTCAGCGATAGCGGGGGCAGCAGATTAGGGGTTAATAAGTGTAAGGTTAGGGGTGTTTAGACTTGGGGTACATGTTAGAGTGTTAGGTGCAGACGTAGGAAGTGTTTCCCAATAAGAAACAATGGGGCTGTGTTAGGAGCTGAACGCGGCTTTTTTGCAGGTGTTAGGTTTTTTTTCAGCTCAAACAGCCCCATTGTTTTCTATGGGGGAATCGTGCACCAGCACATTTTTTAAGCTGGCCGCGTCCGTAAGCACCGCTGGTATCGAGAGTTGCAGTGGCGTTAAATTATGCTCTACGCTCCCTTTTTGGAGCCTAACGCACTGAAAACCCAGCCATTCTGTGAACTCTAAATACCAGCGGTATTTAAAAGGTGCGGGGGAAAATAAGCACGCTTAGCTAACGCACCCCTTTGGCCGCCAAACTCTAAATCTAGCAGTATGTTAGTTTTCTCTCACATTTTTTCTGGTGCTGCAGAAGACAGACTGATATGTTAAAATACATCAAGAGCAGGACCTAGAAATAATATTGCTGCATGGTACAGTTTAAGAGTTGTTCATAAGGCAAGTTGCCAATAAAGGAGGGGAATTGGAGGTGTTATCTCAATTAAGCATTTCAAGGATTCGTTAAAGGGTACAGTTTCCTTAAAAATTGTCTCCCCTTTAATTTGTTCCCAATGATCCACTTTACCTGCTGGAGTGTATTAAATTGTTTACAAGTATTTCCTTTACCCTTATATTGGCATTTGAAATAATTTAGCCTGTGGTATCCCCAGATATTATGAAAGTTTCTGGCCTTAGGTCCAAGCTATAGATTGTCAGTATATAGGAGGGTTATAATACAATTTATTTATTATTATTCTTAAAAATAATTCCCAATTAAAATGTATATACAAAACAATTGAAATTAATATGTATTCCTAAATTCTTTAGATTAGTTAAAATTTATAAACACATTGAAATATATTAAGTAGAGACTAGCTTTGAATTAACTATGCACGCTTATTCCGTTACAATATTCTATACAGCAGATCACAAAAATATACCTTTAAAATTAACCTTACTCACATTGAATTGCTTTAAAATACCACAATAAAATACCAGAATATGGACCGCTAACACAGTGTTTAGATAAACAATATACCAAGATACTTCATACAAATCTTACTGGGTCTCAATAGATTTAAGATAACTTTCAGACATGTATAGTTAAGCAAATTAGCCCACAAATGATTCTATATAACTTCAATTAAAAACACCAGAAATTATATATATTATTAATACAAACAACCAATTTATGTGCCAATACGTCTGACCTGAATTAACCTCTTATTTAGCTACAATAAGGCAAATTCTAAAATATATATATAGCAATAACTGTAATAAATTTATGATATTAAAATACCAAATTCTTTCTAAACATTAATATTTAATACTAGTATACTTACTACAATCTAACTAAAGCTTTAGAATATCTTTGATTTAAATATAAAAGTATGGAATAACCATATACATAACAAGTTAAGCCAATTTAAATGTTTCAGCTTTTTCACATAGCTCCAGGTCATCATATAAACAAAGGTATTGCAATACGGCTAAGGAAGTTAGGCCCAGATTTGCTTTATAGAGACTGGATTCCAAGGCAACAGTTTGTCAATCAAAATTCAGCAGCAAAGACCACTTTTTCCTCCTATGCATGAGGTTATATAACGTGATACACCCCACACCTTTTTATTTTCATTGGTGAATGCTTGGATACGCCCTACGGAAGGAAGCTTGTCTGTTATAGGCCCTTCGAGCTGAACATCTCTTGGTTATTTGGGAGATGCCTCCCTAAGTAGCCATTTACCTTTTGGTTGCAATACCATCTTTGAACTATAGGTGGTAGCAAACAACCAGAAATGCAGTCTCATTATTAATACTGCTACAGTAAATACAGTTCTTGTATAATATTTTTATTAAATGCCTATCTTTATATACTTTTAATCTCCTAGTTTTAATTATTATATGTTCCATATATGGTCCATTTAATATAATTTATTCTGAGTATTTTCATGTTAAACATAAGTATATATCTAGTAACACATTACAAAGTAATTCTTATACATTTAAATATATGGGTATTTAAAGTATTTTAATACTTTTATCATGGAACTAATTAATATCTCAGTTATCATCTTAATATCACATACATACCTTGAGATCAGCAATCAGATGTAATTTTACATAATTATATTTATATTGTACTACTATCCCATATCAATATAAATATTTCATATCTGTATATCTCTTGCTGAGTGTATAAAAAACATATGATATTATTTATATTTTTCATTTAGCAGACATTCACATTTAATATTATACAAACAGACTATTTCATCCCATTTATTTGTACCTATTATTTGATAGTCTGAGGCATACATTAATTTATCTAAGAACTATGTAGAAAATTTGTTATCAAAAGTACATAGGTTAAGATATTTTGAAATCTTGATTCTTAGGACTTCAATTTCTTATATGTTAGCTGTAACATGAGCTCAGACAGTCATTTCCCTCTGTGAAAATAGGTTCTTTCTGCATACACTTAAGCCTCAAAGGGCCATCTCAGACATTATGTCTCTATATCTCCACATGAGGTCATTACCTGATCATTTTTATTACATAGAAGAGAGATCAGGAAATCAAACTTGAAAGAGAGCCATGTAATGAAAATCTCTTTGAAATAAACTACCTTCACTAATTGAACCAAATGTTTTCCCTTTGTTCTCACTTGTCTTAAGCAGCAGTGAGGTGGGGCAGGGGTAATAGTGAGATCAATTCATTTCAAATCAGATATTAGCTAAAATGAAATATCAAAGCATGTGGTATATCTGTAGTTTATTTAATGTTACTTCACAGGTACCCTGACATAATTCTCCCTTCCAATTTTAAATAGATGTAGGACACATGTATTTGGATTGGTTTAAAGTCAGTGGTACTTGGTGAGTGTATTGACAGTATGCATCATAGACATCTTCTACAAAGAGAGTCCGTTATTTTCCAATCCTCATATTTATGCTAGTTAGTTAGACATCTTTAAATTACAATATTTCTTTAGTGCATCTGGGGATATGACACTTCATTCTCCCTCTATGACTTATAGTTGGGATCTAGGATGGCACGCTTGCAACTGATTAATATGGACCCATTTATCCATAAAAAGTATAATTTTTAGGTATCCTAATTTTATAGGCAACTGGAGATATTTTGTCAGTAATGACAAAAGGACCCTTCCATGATGGAAGACATTTCTTCTCCTTAACCTGATCTCTTCCAAAGTTATAAAAATAAACTTTATCATTTATTTCATATTCCTTTTTGGACGTTTTGAGATCATAACAGGTTTAAGCGGCAGTTGCGGATTTTTCTATGTTACTTTGAGCAAATTCAAAGGCATATTGCAGGCGCTTCCTTAAGTTCTCCACATATTAATGTGTATTGACAGCATTTATCAAGTTTTGGTCTGATGTACGGTACAATAGATATTGAGGTAGAACCATTCTTCTATCAGTCATCAATTCAAAAGGTGACATCTTAGTAGCACTACTTGGAGTTGCTCTTTATGCCATTAGGACTAGAGGTAATTTTACATCCCAGTCTTTACCTGTTTCACTCACAAACTTTTTGAGGATTTTCACAATGGACTGGTTGTAACGCTCTACACCACCACTTGAGGCAGCTGTATATGCAATATGGAGCTTTCTTTTGAACCCTAGTATTTTCCACATTTTGGTCATCACTTTGCTAGTGAAGTGGGTCCCCCGATCGGATTCAATTTGCTGGGGTAACTAAATCTGGAAAACACGTGGTTGACGAGCAATACTGCGCATGTTTCAGCACTATTGTTAGGTGCACTGATGCACTCTACCCATTTAGTGAACAGGCATGTCACTGTCAACATGTATTTGTTACCTCTTGATGACCTAGTCACTGGACCAATAAAATCAATTTGTATATCTGACTATAGCATTATCGTCCCCCTTTCTGCAATGGTGCTCTATGCTTTGGCGCAGTGGGTTGGAACTGTGGACAGATTAAACAACCTTGACAGTAGGTTGACCAGATGTGGGAGCATCATGGGCATGTTGAAGCATGAGTCCTCTAAACTTTGTAGGTAACACCCATTGCTGGATACCAGTTTTGAAGGTTCTAATTAACAAACCATCCTGTAACTTGAATTGTGATCTGGATTTCATTAAGGTTCTAAGATCTTCCTTACCAATACCGTCCTCTTTTGAGATGGGGTTGCTTTCAGGATCTTCTTTGTGTCTATAGAAGATGCCTACAATTGGGTCTTCTTTTTGACTTTTAATAAGGTCCTCACTAGGAGAATCCTGACTCCATTGTACCAGGTTAGGCTCATTTTGCTGTTTAGCCTGGTTTCTGGTAATGGCTTCTACCTGAATTGCACCCATTAAGTGGTCGATATTAAGGAGTTCTCCAGTTATGTTTGGCTAATGAATCTGCCAGATCATTGCCTTCCTTATCAGGACCTAGAATTCTGGAATGACCCTTGGTCTTTTTCCAGTTTATGGTTAACTTATTGGAAAACACTAGATTATCAATCTCGCAGAATAACTTGCCATGTTTGACTGGTTTGTTGTTAGTTTTCTGCATGCCATTTCTTTTCCAAGTTGGCAGGTATTCAACAAAACTGTCACGCACGTAATTTGAGTCCATAATTATCACAAATTTGTGAATACCCTATTCAATAGCCATTTCAATGGTTTTTATCACAGCAGTTAGTTCTGCAACTTGACTGGATCTTGGTCCAATGTTGAAACCTACAGAAATATTTGGGAATCCATTTGCCCAAGTTATACTAATGCCAGCGACTAATCTGCGCTCATTATCAAAAGTGGCATGGTAAGAGCAACCATCAACATATACCCAAGGTAATGTTTGACACTGGTCCTCATTATATATTTTATATGGGAAAATCAATTGTTCCTCCAGGAGATCATCTTCTAATAGCTCTTCCCCATGATCCTTAGTAGTACAGTCGTGGAGCTCAGCAAGTCCATGTGTGACTGGATTCTTTTTGTTTTGCTTATAGTGAATTTCTAAAGGCCAGCCTTGTAAAGAAAGAGTCCATGCAGTTATGCGGCTATTAGACAAATTCCCATCTCTTATTCTCTTACTTTGTAGATATAGCAAATGCTGGTGGGCCGTTTCTACAATAATTTTCTCACCCTGTATGTAGCTGCGGAAAATTTGTAGAGCCCATGCAGTAGATAAGGGATTTTTTGCAATCACTACATTTTATTTCTACTGAGGATAGAGTTTTACTCGCATAAGCAATGACTTTGCTTAAATTATCATGCTTTTGCTACAAAACAGCACTCATGCTTATATCTGTGTAATCTGTCTCTAAGTAGAAAGGTTTAACCCCTTCAGGGTACGCTAAGCAAGGTGCTTGCGTGACTTTCCTCTTCAGCTCTCTGATGGATGTCTCTTGAGCCTCACTCCAGTGCCATTTCACATCCTTCTTTAGAAGAAGTAGCAGTGGTTTAGCTAATTCTGCATAATTATCTATAAATTTGCGAGAAAAAATTGCCATACCCAGGAATTATCTCAATTCCTTTAAGTTAGTTGGGTTCTTAGAATTTATTATAGTTTCCACCTTTTTCTTCTGAGTATTTAACCCTTCAGAAGTAACTTCATGTCGCAAGAAGTTTACACAAGTGTGGCACCATTGAGCTTTTTGTAGGGATAATTTGATACCCGCCCTTTAAAGTTGGCTGAGGACATGTTTAAATACTGTGATGTGTTTTTCAAGGTCTGTGCTTTTGATTAAAACATCATCAACATAAGATAAGGTCTCCCTTTCCAGTGCATCAGGAATAGCCTTATGCATGAATACTGCAAATTCATGTCCAGAATTTATGTATCCAAACGGGAGTCTTTAAAATGCATACTGGACCTTTTGGAAAGAGAATGCAAGCTTATACTGGTCCTCCTCATGTACCTTTATGGTCCAATATCCCTGTGCACAATCAATGGCAGTGAATATTTTGTATCCCTGCATCTCCGCTAGGCACTGGTCAATATATGGCACAGGCCTGCCAGTCATGTACACTCATTTGTTTAGCTGTCTTAGGTCAGCACACAAACGCCATTGTCTATTGGGCTTAAGGACACCTACAATAGGATTGTTATAAGAGCTATGCACCTGTCTAATAATACCTCTTTCTTCCAAGTTCCTTATGATTTCTACAAGAGAATCATATGAGGCTAATGGAAGTCTGTATTGTTTAACAAAGACAGGTGGTGCATTGGGATCTGTTTGGATTCTTACAATGTGCAAGTCTGTAGTCCCACAGTCATAAGAATCCCTAGCAAAAACATCCTTGTACTCCATCAGGAGATCTCATAGCTGTCGGCGTTCATTATCACTGGAACAGCCATTAGCTAATGAGATTTGCTCTTCGACTATTTGCTGAAGTCCTGGAAAGATTTCAGGCTGTCCTATCTCATAGACTTCTTCCAACCTAGAGGTGAGATCCCCTTGATTACAATTTACATTTCCCCCATGATTCTGCGTACTGGGGTATTCTTGCTCTTTGATCGGCTGATCAAATACCAAGGAGGCTTCTTCAATTTTACAGATGCCTTCCTCTGAGCTGAAGGGATAAATAGACTGAATTGTAAATAGTCCCTCTGGCATAGATGCAAAGGATTGTTCTATTAATTGTTCTTCAGTTAAGTATCCTTCAGGTATTAGTCCAATTACATTATTCTGGAATCCAAAAGTGTAATAACTTGATTCCAGCACATATCCTAAGGTAGTTCTCTTGGATAAGGTTATATCCTGTGGGGTCATTTTATGCACAATAACATGTATTGTAATAGTTCCAATATTTACCATAGGAGTATGGGTTATTGTTATACCCAGATTGTGCATTATATGGGAGAGGCAAATTAGTGTTTAAAAGTTTTAAATTTCTGACCTCTTTTTACCTGTAAGTATAAGAGGAATTTATCAACCCCAGCAGGGATTACAACATTGTTAGACAACTGCATATTCACAGCATATGGCAATTGCTGGTTTGATTTCAGGGCGGCATTTTCTTCAGGGTCCCCCTTTAACCTGTTACAGAGGCAAAGGATAATCAAATCTATTTTTATGGCATATCTATGTAAGAGATTGTTTCCAATATATATTTGATTATGGGGAGTATTTAAAACAAAAAACAAGTGCTTTGCTGATTTATTACCTATAGAGATAGATAATAAACATTTAGCTGTGACATTATAGCTTTCAGACCTGTCATCCAGGCTATGGACACAGTGGTCGTGGGGAGAACAATATTTAATCACCTTAGGTTCAGCGATCGGCGCTAATAAGCCTTCGCTTATATAGCTAGCTTCCTGTATTAAGCTCAATTTAGCATATTTGGTTTTACCAAGGTCATGCACTTACATAGGGATAAATAGATCATCCTTAACTCTCTCAATTTCTGCAAGGTATTGAGTGTGGCCTCCACCTTTAGGGAATTTATGATCCCATGTATGGAGAGATATGGTTAATACATCGCCGTCTAAAAAAATATTTGCTATCTTTCCAGGCGAGATTTTAAAAGTATTACCATCAGAGCCACTTAAGGAGTCTGATCATCTATTTGTAAGATAGTGATTTAAGGTACAGAGTTATTCCTGAAATGAATCTCCACAGCATCTGGCTTCTCTTCCACCACGTGACAGTTATGTCAGGTGTGAGATATACAGGACCGCTCATAATTAATAGGTCTTTTTACTTGTGACCAAATTACATTATTTATCAATTATGGTGCTTAATCGCTTCAGGCGATCACTACCAATAATTAAACGATCAGTTGGCAGATCCACTATAATGACAGGGTATCTTATTACCCTGTTCCCTAGTTTTAGTTTTAACCATGCCATACCATAGACTTTGAGAGAGTCACCTGCAACACCTATTAGTGAACCATCAAATTATTTTATTTTAGGTTTGTGGGTTGTTAGCTTATTTAGCTGTGTGTAGTACCTGTGGGATACTATAGTTGCCTGAGATCCAGTATCAATTAATCCCATGATAGGGTTGGAGACTGAATCCTGGAGCTCAGCTAATACATAATATCTCCCTGCAGTTTCTACCATTTCACACATAAAATTAGCATGATTACATATCTGTGGGCTTTGCAAAGTTTTACCTGTATTCACCACGTTATCTGATGCAGAAGAAACTTCATTCTTACCAGTCCTTTCCTCTGTAATAGGATTGACAGGGTTCCTGTGTACTGCATCAGTGGGAATAAGGTTAGGAGAAAACTGCAAAGGAAGAGGTTTAATAGAGCTTCCAGGCTGAGGTTGCTCATCATCACAGCTAAATTGTCCGTTCCTGGTCTGTAGGGAGAGAACATGATTAGTATCAATATTGACGTTTATCATTTCATTTGGTATATCTCTCCCCTCTTTCTCAGGTAATACTGCAGTATTTATGACTGTGCCTGTGGCCCACTGATGGCCACTGGCTGTACCCCTAAAAAAAATAGTGTACATAATTGACTTACTTGCATACTGAGTTGGCCCACTTGAATGGACAAGCTACTTTTACCCATGGACCAATTTTTTTGATATCCCAGGGTATTGATTGCTAGATCCTTGGGATCCCTCAGAATCAAAGCTTTTGTTCCTATTTTGACGTGGTTGTCTTTGGGGCTCAACTTGTTCAGAGTTAAGGTCTTGGGGAGCACTATTTACTTGGGGTGTCTGGTTACCCTGAGAGTATTTTCACCACTTTTGGTATTTATTTTTACGGGGGTACCAATTACCTTGTGGGTTATCATCTCTTTGGGGATAATTATTTATCTGGGTATGCCCCCCATTTTGAGTATATTCTCTCTGCGCCTCGGCCCTTGATGGGAGAGGGGCAGAGTTAAAACTTTGTGGGAAGGGCCTGTTTTCTGTGGGAATAGGGTTAGGAGAAACCTTTTTTTTTTTTTTTATAATCTCTATTTACTACAAATATATTATATCAATGTGATAAATATAATTATCTCTTGCAGTGCCTCCAGATAATATGTCAGTATATAGCAGGGTTATAATACAATTTATTTATTATTATTATTTAAAATAATTCCTAATTAAAATGTATATACGAAACAATTGAAATTAATATTTATTCCTAAATTCTTTAAATTAGTTAAAATTTATAAACACATTGAAATATATTAAGTAGAGACTAGCTTTGAATCAACTATGCACGCTTATTCCGTTACAATATTCTATACAGCAGATCATAAAAAATATATCTTTAAAATTAACCTTACTTACATTGAATCACATTAAAATACCACAATAAAATACCAGAATATGGACTGCTAACTTCACAGTGTTTAGATAAACAATATACCAAGATACTTCACACAAATCTTACTGGGTCTCAACAGATTTAAGATAACTTTCAGACAAGTATAATTAAGCAACTTAGCCCACAAAAGATTCTGTATAACTTAAATTTAAAACACCAGAAATTATATATATTATTAATGCAAACAGCCAATTTATATGCTAATACGTTTGACCTGAATTAACCTCTTATTTAGCTACAATAAGGCAAATTCTAATATATATATATATATATATATATATATATATATAGCAATAACTGTAATTAATTTATGATATTAAAATACCAAATTCTTTCTAAACATTAATATTTAATACCAGTATACTTACTACAATCTAAAGCTTTAGAATATCTTTGATTTAAATATACAAGTATGAAATAACCATATACATCACAAGTTAAGCCAATTTAAATGTTTCAGCTTTTTCACATAGCTCCAGGTCACCTCATATGAAGAAAGGTATTGCAATATGGATAAGGAAGTTAGGCCCAGATTTGCTTTATAGAGACTGGATTCCAAGGCAACAGTTTTTTCAGTCAAAATTCAGCAGCAAAGACCCCTTTTTTCTCCTATGCATGAGGTTATATAAAGTGATACACCCCACCCCTTTTTATTCTCATTGGTGAATGCTTGGATACGCACCATTGAAGGTTGTCTGTGATAGGCCCTTCGAGCTGAACATCTCTTGGTTATTTGGTAGACGCTTCCATGAGTAGCCACTTACCTTTTGGTTGCAATACCATCTTTGAACTATAGGTGGCAGCAGACAACCAGAAATGCAGTCTCATTATAAATGCTACTACAGTAAATACAGTTCTTATATATATTTTTATTAAATGCCTATTTTTATATACTTTTAATCTCCTAGTTTTAATAATTATATGTTCCATATATGGTCCATTTAATATTATTTATTCTGAGTATTTTCATATTAAACATGAGTATATCTCAAGTACCACATTACAAAGTAATTATTATACATTTAAATATATGGGTAGTTAAATGACTGTAATACTTTTAGCATGGATCTAATTAATATCTCAGTTATCATCTTAATATCACATACATACCTTGAGATCAGCAATCAGATGTAATTTTACATAATTTTATTTGTATTTGACTAATATCCCATATCAATATAAATATTGCATATCTGTATATCTCTTGCTGAGTGTATAAAAACATATTATATTATTTATATTTTTCATTTAGCAGACATTCACATTTAATATTATACAAACAGACAATCTCATCCCATTTATTTGTACCTATTATTTGATAGTCTGAGACATACATTAATTTATCTAAGAACTATGCAGATAATTTGTTATCAAAAGTACATAGGTTAAGATATTTTGAAATTTTGATTCTTAGGGCTTCAACTTCCCATATGTTAGCTGTAACATGAGCCCAGACACCTGAGTGTAAACAGTCATTCCCTCTGTAAAAATAGGTTCTTCTCCACATACACTTAAGCCTCAAAGGGCAATCTTAGACATTTTGTTTGTATATCTCCACATGAGGTCATTACCTGATCATTTTTATTACATAGAAGAGAGATCAGGAAATCAAACTTGAAAGAGAGCCATGTAATGAAAATCTCTTTTGCCTTCACTAATTGAACCAAAGGTTTTCCCTTTGTTCTCACTTGTCTTAAGCAGCAGTGAGGTGGGGCAGGGGTCATAGTGAGACCAATTCATATAAAATTAGATATTAGCTAAAATGAAATATCAAATAATGTGGTATATCTGTAGTTTATTTAATGTTACTTCACATGTACCCTGACAAGATAAGCTGTGTAAACACAGACAGCAGAAGAAATTTACTCCCAGTAAAGTATAGAAGAGATAAGATAATACAATATTATTTTTCCATTGTTCTCTTCAAGTATTGGTCTTTGGTTTAAAGGGACATGAAACCAAAAACTTTTCTTTCATGATTCAGACAGAGAATACAATTTTAAATAACTTTATAATTTACTTCTATTATCTAATCTGTTTCATTGTCTTTGTATCATGTGTTGAAGGAGCAGCAATGCACTAATGGTTTCTAACTGTACACATGGGTGAGCCAATCACAATCGATATATTTATGCAGCCACCAACCAACAGCTAGATCCTAGGTTCTCTGCTGTCCCGAGCTTGCTTAGATAAACCTTTCAGCAAAGGATAGCAAAAGAAGGAAGCAAATTAAATAATACAAGTAAATTGGAAAGTTGTTTAAAATTGTATTCTCTATCTGAATCATGAAATAAATGTTTGGGTTTCATGTCCCTTTAAGGACAGATATAAGATAAAAAAAGCATGTAATGTGATAAAGTAATGAGATTTGTTTATACCTATAAGCTCAACCCATTTTATTAGGTTGTGGCTTCAAAACACAAAATCAGCTGTTTCATATACACAAATAAACATTAAAAAGCAAATTTTCATACATTTTTTACTCTGTAGTTGGTAAAAAAAAGTAATTGGAAATACATTGAGGGAAAACTATTTTACAGTATACTGTCCCTTTAAATCTATTTTGTAAAAACATAAAAGCTGCACTACCTAATTAGAAGATATTGAGAAAAAATAAAGAATACATTCTGAAAATGAAATATTAAAATCAAAACTATATATATATATATATATATATATATATATATATAAAATTCATTAAAATTATGGGGGGAGATAAAAAACTGAAATTAAAATCCTCCATGTCTCAAAATTAAATCAATGTAAATATTTGCAGAGGAAATTAGCACATCTAGGCAAGATTCCCCGCTTGCTTTTTCCCAGAAATACCTCATATACAATGTTACCAATGCACAAGAGAATTCTGGGTAAGATATGCAAATTAGATATGCAAATTCTCAGTTTTTTTGCTTCAAAATACTGTTTTAACACAGCTATCCTTTTAACAGAATTATTGCAGCAGACCAGAAATCACTCACTAGACAGCCTGTTTCATTCTTTTTGGAACTCATCAGTAGGAGATAGATGCAGCAAACAGAAATCTATCTCCTACTGATAAGTTCCAAAAAGAATGAAACAGGCTGTCTAGTGAGTGATTTCTGGTCTGCTGCAATAATCCTGTTAAAAGGATAGCTGTGTAAAAACAGTTAAAAAAGAGAATTTGCATATCTAATTTGCATATCTTACCCAGAATTCTCTTGTGCATTGGTAACATTGTATATGAGGTATTTCTGGGAAAAAGCAAGCAGGGAATCTTGCCTAGATGTGCTAATTTCCTATGCATATTTACATTGATTTATATATATATATATATATATATATATATATATATATATATATATATATATATATATGTATATATATATATGTATATATATACATATATATATATACAATACCATGAATAAAAGAAGGATTGAGTGATATAAACGGTCAATCAAAGAGGGACACAGGCTGCACTTAGTTAATCAGAGTTTTTATTACTATGTAGCTCTAAACAACCAAAAATCAGGACGTCTACCCTCCACCCTATTCCTTTAAAGCGGAATATACACCTAGTAAAATACACAGGTATTGGAACAGGCTGGCCAGCTCACTATATAATTAATAATCCTATATCAAACTCACATTCACCATATACAATGTATAAACTTTAAACTGCAATAAAACTGAGGGAAGAAAGATTAAACATATATGTCATCATAGTCCGTATGTTGTTACGGGGCCCCAAAGTTGCAGCTGTTACAAACAAAGTAGATATTCAATTTCCAGGCTCTTAAGTGTATTAAACACGCTCTGGTTCTAAACACAGTTCCTTTACATCAACACGATGTGACAGCTTGGTTGAAAAGTTCATACTTGTTACTTCATACTGTGAAAAAAACTTGTGAGTGATATACATGCGGTCTCTCAAAAGATAAACGCACAATGTACCCTGGCGGGACAGACCCGGCTGTCGGCCGCAAGACTTTAAAGCCAAGACAAAAGACGATTTTGCTCAGTATCTGTTTTGCAGTTTAGGCGATTTGAGAGTCTTTGTTACTGCAATTGGCTACTTCACTTGCTTACCGCCATGTACCCTTCAGCGTTTCCCTTGGAATCCGAATGCCGCTGGCTCTGTTCTCAGCTTTTCGCCTGTCGTGCTTACTCAATCATGACGCGTTTCTCCCCTCCCACATAGGGCTGAATGTCGGGGCCTCATCAGATGTGTTTCTTAGGGGGTGTGTATCAGACTTTATATTGCCATTGGTTACTAAAACCACCCCCTCTTTTTTGCAGCACAATCTTCCCTTCACAGCTTTAAAACAAAACCGTGTTTTCTAACCGGTGTCAAAACCGCATAAAAAAGGAACTGATCATTATTATTTACATTATTTACAAACAGCTTTACATGGCTTATACAGGCAAAGAGTTATATTACAACATCATATAGATCCCTACAGTTTTATGGTGATATGGTGATCAATTCACTTTCCAAACTAGACCCATTGCTTTTTGGCCACGTTTTGAAATCTAGTTTTACTGATATTACCATCATAATCATTTTTATTTGGAGAGAATTACCTATTGGTAAATTCAATAACCTATATAGTTATACAGTATCAAAAACTTTGATACACCTTTAATATCACCACTTTCATTTTACAATCTAAAAATGTTGATCCGAAGTTAACCCTATTTGCTTCTAAATATATGTTCTTCCTATGTCTTGTCTCTATACATTTTAGAGCTTTAAATACAGAAAAGTACTACAGAAAACATGCAAACTCTATTTTTTCATTTAAGCCAATTGGACTTAAGGTATTTAGCCTGAATATCCACCTTGACTCATGCTGCAAGATTATTCTATCTAAATGGTCACCCCGTCTATTCTGTTTCAATTGTTCAATTCCCATAATTTGCAACTTCGTATGATCTGAAATGTGATGGAGTTTAAAGTGCCTTGCTACTGGACTATCTGTGTCCTCATTTTTAATGTCGTCTCTATGCTCTCGGATTCTACTTTTGAACTCTCTAGTAGGTTTCCCTACATAGAATTTGGGACATGGACAGTTAAGCAGATATATTACATTTTTAGAGGTACATGATATCTTCTCTCTTACATAATACACCTTACTCCTAGTCGGAGTGCTAAATGTGGCAGATCTTTTGACGAACGGGCAGTACACACAGTGTCCACAGGGTACACTGCCTGCTTTATGTTGTGCTGCTGTTAGCCAATTTCTGGTTTCCTCTTTTTTGAATTTGCTGTGTACTAGCATATCCTTAATGCTTGGAGCCCTTCTGGCCGTTAATAATGGATACTCTGATATGCATCCCTGGAGTGATGCATCATCAGACAATAAATGCCAATGGTTATTAAGGATATGTTTTAACTTGTTCCAATGTGAGTTATATTCCGTAATTAATCTCACTTGTGTGTCACTATTTGATTTCTTTTTGGAATATAAGAGGTCAGTTCTACATGTTTTCCTTGCTCTCACCCATGCTTTTGTAACTATTTTTCGAGAGTAGCCCCTTGCTAAAAATCTGTCCGCCATTATTCTTGCTTGTTCTTCAAATACTTTTGTTTAAGAGCAACATATTTTGAGCCTTAAAAATTGGCCTATAGGTACGCCTCTTTTCTGAGGCTCAGGGTGATGGCTATTCGCCTGCAGCAAACTATTTGTTGCTGTTTGTTTGCGATGAATATTCGTATGTAGTATGTTATCTTGTTTTGTTATTTTTAAATCAAGAAAAATTGCACTTTCTGTACTGATGCTGTATGTAAGGAACAAGTTTAGATCATTTTTATTCAGGATGTTAACAAAATTATGAACAGACTGTTCATCTCCCTTCCAGAGAACAAGTATGTCGTCCACGAACCTCAACCAGATTATGATATGCTTATCAACCCATTCTTTATGCCGTAGTCTTGGTTGTTTAGAGCTACATAGTAATAAAAACTCTGATTAACTAAGTGCGGCCTGTGTCCCTCTTTGATTGACCGTTTATATCGCTCAATCCTTCTTTTATACATGGTATTGTAAATTATTTGGGGCAGCCAGCATGGTTTAGAGAGTGTTGGAATTTGAGAAATAAATGTGCACCACCACATATCTTTATTTAATATAGTATATATATATATATATATATATATATATATATATACATATATATATACAGGTGGCCCTCAGTTTACAACGGTTCAATTTGCACCGTTTCAGAATAACAACCTTTTTTTCTCTTGTAAGGTGTATCCAGTCCACGGGTTCATCCATTACTTGTGGGATATTCTCCTTCCCAACAGGAAGTTGCAAGACGACACCCACAGCAGAGCTGTCTATATAGCTCCTCCCCTAACTTCCACCCCCAGTCATTCTCTTGCAACTCTCGACAAGAAAGGAAGTATCAAGAGATATGTGGTGACTTAGTGTAGTTTTACCTTCAATCAAGAGTTTGTCATTTTTAAACGGTACCAGCGTTGTACTGTTTTACTCTCAGGCAGAAATTAGAAGAAGAATTCTGCCTGGAGGTTCGATGATCTTAGCGGTTTGTAACTAAGGTCCATTGCTGTTCTCACACATAATTGAAGAATATGGGAAAACTTCAGTTGGGGGAACGGTCTGCAGATTACCTGCTTTGAGGTATGTTCAGTATTTTAATTTCTAGAGAGATGAATAAGTTCTAGGAAATGCTGACAGAGCCTTGTGTGTTTGAGGTAAGCCTGATGCAGTGATTTAACAGTGACTGGGATCATGCTTACAAAACAGGGTAATACTCATGTTAATAATCATATTACTTAGTGACAAAACGTTTACATGATTTCATAAATAGGACGTTTTTTCTCTGAGGGAGATAAGTCTTTATTTGGGGCTAGTTTCCACATGGCTAGTCAGATACTCCTAGGAGTATTTTCTTAAGGCCCCTCTGGCATCCAGTACATGGTGGGAGGGGCCTATTTTAGTGCTCTAACTGCGCAGTTTTAATTCAAACTGAGACATCCAGCTTCCCTAGAGGAGTCTGAGGACCATTTCAAAGGGGTTATTTCTGCACAAAATCATTTTTGAGCCGGCCGAGACTGAGAATGGCCGCACACCTTTAGAGCTCCTGTTCAACCGTCCCCTATTTGGCAAATTTTTAAGCTTTTCTATGTCCTAAATAAAAGCTTTTCCAGACTATGAGAAATTAATGAAACCCCAGCATATAAACTCTACTACCCGCAAGTGGTAAAAAGAAAGAAAAAAAAAGGGGGAAAAAAAAAGGACTTTAACAGTACCGGGATATAACGAAACACACCTGGGGGCAGGCAGGGCTAACACCTGCGTAAGGTAATTCGTCAACCCCCCGTGGCTTCAACGCTGCAGAAGGAGGAGGGAAGCAGAGACTGTTTTGTTTCAGTGGAAAGAGCAAGGTATAGCCTTCGCTACCGGGAAGATCCTTTTTGCCACTTGCGGGAGGAATTTGGTGAGCGGAGTCTTTCCTGGCAACCCGGTTACAGCCCCTACAGCAGAGAAAGGCAAGAGCAGGTGATACACTGCCTTTGTAGCAGTCTGGAGGAACGCAGGAGGAGAGGACCGGGTCCGTTGGTGAACAGCAGGAGCAGGAGGGGAACCCCAGTTTGCGGACATTGCTGCCTGAGTGCTGCTTGATATGCTGAGACCGGAGTGGCAGACAAGGAGTTGTACCTGAGGATAGGCAAGACCCCCCCTCAGAAAATTGACCGGCTCTCCTCCACGGAACTGTTGCTGCAGGAGAAGGAGGGGATTACAGAGTGCCCCGCACAGAGGAGAGAGAGAGGTACAGTCTGTATTGCCGGCTGCTGCCAGTTAGTTCAAGGGAGGGGGCGGAATAACAGTGTCTTTACCGCTATCTACTATATGGTCTTTTGCCCTAGCATTCAGGGAGCCTGGGACGGCTAGACCAGGATTCTTATCGAACAGTTTATAGCCCCTTAAGTAAGCCTAAGCTACGTGCTACTTACGAAGGAGAGTAGGTAGCAGGAGGAATACGGGAGACATATAAAGGGGTGAAGTTATAGCCTGAGGGGGAAAAAATTAATACAGCTGGTGATACATTGAGAGCTAGAAGCCCCCGGGCGGGTCATATCTCAGTACAGAGGGATATAATCTAAAATTGCCTAGAGCATTCTAAGCTTTAGGTAAAAAGTAACCATCACACTTTCAGACCCCCGGGAAATAGGCATTATCTAGAGCCCAGAATGACCTCAAAAATAGCCACTAAGCTGGATAAAAATGGGAAATCAAACTCAGCTCATGTGTCAAAGGTAGACTCCTTTTTTAAAGCTACTGAACCTCCTTCATTAAACAACTCAGTAGAACGGGTCTCACCTAATACCTCTATAAGGTCCCCTGAACCAACTATACTCCCCCTAACGAAAGCTGACTTACAAAATCTACCCACAAAAGCAGATATTCAAACTCTGCTGGAGGAAATCAATCAAGTAAAATTATGCATTAAAAACGAATTTGGTGCAATTAAAAAAGACATAGGGGAGATAGGGAGCAGAGTAGCCCAATTGGAGGAAGACAAAGAAGTATGGGTTAACCACATAGACTCCATGTCCCTTCAGATTCACCAGCAAGGTGAAGTTATAACATCCCTACAAAATCAGCATGGAGAATAGGCAAAGGAGGTCTAACCTAAGGATTAGAGGGATATCAGAAGATATACCCCCAGCAAACCTTGAAAAATTCTTGTTAAAATTCTTCACTACTCTAACAGGGATTGAAAATTATACTGATAAGACTCTAGAAAGCTGCCACAGAGCTTTAAAGCCCAGACATAATAAGGCCGAACCTCCCAGAGACGTAATAATTAAATTTGCACATTTTAAAGACAAAGAGGCCATACTACAGGCGACAAGACAACAGCAAAAGATTTTGTTTGAAGGTCATCATATTCAAATTTTTACTGATATCAGCCCAAAGACTCTGCAAAAAATAAAAGAGCTTAGATTTCTTACTTTGCACCTTAATGATCTAAAAATTCCCTATAGATGGGGATTCCCCTTTGGTTTAAGAGCTACAGTGGACGGGAAGTCGGCGACCCTAAATACACTGCAAGACATCAAAACTTTCTGTGACTCCTTAGGAATTAGTATTCCTGCTTCAGATAGACTTAACAATCAAGAGAGAGGGGAGACTATTAATCCAGCTAATTCAAGTGTACTACAGAGACTAAGGGGCCCACAATGGATAAAAGTTCCAGTTAGGAGAAAGCAGCTGGAAAAGCCTAATACTCAAGAGGAGTTAATTACTAATAACTGAGGTGGGACATCTTCAAACCTTAATGTGTGATAAATAGAGATATAAGATTGCTGAAATTGTTTTGAATAAACATAATTTTTTTTTTCCTGCATATTTTATACTCAATTTTTTTTTTTTATATATATATATTATAAATCCTTTTTGGGTCCCTTCTTTTTTTTTTTTTTTTTTTTTTTTTTTTTTTTTTTTTAGGCAACGACGTTATATCAGTAAATTACAAATTTATTATTAAGACGTTGGGCCATATGCATATTATGCATCTCAGTGTAAAAATTTTTTTTTTTTTTTTAAATTTTTTTTTTTTTTTTTTTGGGGTCCCCCCCTTTTTCAGTGGAAAAAAATTTTTTTTGGGTCCCATTTTTTTTTTTTTTTTTTTCTTCTCCCTTATCACAATTTTATTATTGGGATGTTTTCTTAGACACAGGGTTAACAGGTTGTTCAATATATATTGTTAAATGTGTTTTTTTTTGTTTTTTTTTTTGTAAGGTCCCACCCCCTTCCTTCGTCCTTAGGATGAGGGGAACGGGTGAGGAATCACAGCACTGACACAAAGTTATTACTATAGAAATTATTCACACAAGATATGGAATTTGTATGTATTCCCTAAACAGGCACTCCCCTCCTCCCCCCCCCCCCCCTTTTTTTTTTTTTTTTTTTCTCTCTTCCCCCTTTTTTATATAATGGTGTTATATTAGTAAATCACAAATTTAATATTGGGAAGTCTAGCTAGGTGCAAGGTTAATTGTGTTGTTTAATGTAGATTTTTTCAGATATGTCTTCTTTTTTGCAAACTCTGCCCCCCGCCCTTCGCCCTTGGGAGGAGGGGAGGGGGAGAGGTATTAGTGCACTGACACAAAGCTTTGATTATTGAAATGAATTATACATGATATAGAATTGGTAGGTTTTTGGTAAAAGTGCACCCCCCCTTTTTTTTTTTTTCCTCTCTTTCTCACATTTTTAAGGATAGGGAGCTATTAAGGCTCTGCCACAAAATCCTGTTAATAGGATTTATTTATATGGGTTAAGGAATCTGTATTTTTGCACAGAGATATGTTTAAAAGGGTCATTTAGGGGCAGCACAACATCAATAAATAATCTTTATATTCCTTTTTCCCCCTCCCCCTCCCCCTTTTAACCCTTTTTTTTTTTTTTTTTTCTTTCCCTTTTCTTTTCCTTCTCACAATTTTTAAAGATAGGGAGCTATTAAGGCTCTGTCACAAAATCCTGTTAATAGGATTTACTTATATGGGTTAAGGAATCTGTATATTTGCACAGAGATATGTTTAAAAGGGTCATTTAGGGATAGCATAACATTAATAAATAATCTTTATATTCCTTGTTCCCCTTCCCCATCCCCCCCCTTTTTTTTTTTTTTTTTTTCCTCCATAGGTATTAGCCATAACAAGTAATTTAGTAAGAAGTCGCAAAGTTGGCCATCTTTTACGAAAGGGTGGGATTAAGAGGCTCTAATTAACAAGGGGTTTCTTTGGACATAGAATATTTTTAACAAAGATAATTGTTGCATATTTGCCAAAAGGGGAAAATCCATCTGTCGGTTTAATTTTCCCCAATATTTGGTTCTGGGTAGGTTATGAATGGAGTGTGTATGGCTGTGTGTATATCTCTTTCCCCTCCCTCCCCCCTCCCCTTTTTTTTTTTTTTTTCTCTCCCCTCCGGCTCTGCTCTTGCCCCCCCGGCGCCCCTTCTCCTCTCCTCTTCAAGTCCTATTGGTATATATGCATCATCATGGATTAGTACACTCATTTAAGGAATGAAGTTAGATAAAAGAAAGATTTGCTTATTATCTCAAAATGCTAAGGGGCTTAATAGCCCGCAGAAACGGAATAAAGCTCTCCATAGTTTTCTTAAAGAAAAGGGTGACATCATTTTTGTACAGGAATCTCATTTTAATAGAAATAAAGTACCCAATTTTTCTAATAACCATTATCCTATTATATATCAAAGTTCCAATAATTTAAAGAAAAACGGAGTCTGTATATTATTTCACAGAGACACCCCATTTCAACTTATACAGATGGACAAAGATGAAGAAGGGAGATTTCTTTGTTTGGTGGGTTTACTGTACAATAAACCAGTCACATTAGTAAATATTTACGCCCCAAATAGAGGACAGAAGCTATTCTTTAAGAAAATACATAATCGGATACTAGATGTACAAAAAGGTACCTTAATTATGGGGGGCGATTTTAATATCCCAATGGAGCCCAGGGAGGACTGTTCTAAATTTAAAAGTAACATCTCTAAACATATTATTAACTCGGTTAAGTCAAATCTTCTCTCTTTGTCATTAATAGACGTATGGAGGACACTCCATCCGTCTATTAGAGATTACACTTATTACTCCCCACCCCAAAAATCTTATACACGCATTGATTACTTTTGGATTGACCAAAATAGTTATGTTTTGGCCAAAGAGGCCAAAATACATAACATCACTTGGTCAGATCACTCTCTCTTATCTATGCAGCTACACTGGCCCCAAAAACCAATAGTTCCTTACCAATGGCGCTTAGATGATAACCTTTTAAAAGATCTTCAAATAAGACAGTCTATTTTTAAAACAATAGAATCCTATTTTGAAAATAATACCATAGAAGATACTTCTCCTAGTATGTGGTGGGCTGCTCATAAAGCAGTAATAAGAGGGGAGTTCATAAAATATAAAGCTAGAGTAAATAGACGAAATAGAGAACAATATACACGCTTACTAGAGTCACTTTCCAGGGCAGAACATAAGCATAAGAAGGACCCATACAATAAACAATTAGCAGAATCCCTTAAAAAAGAACGGGAAGAATTAAACAGGTTTTTGGAGAGGGGAGTACAACGGAGAGCGTTACAGCTCAAAAAAGTATTTTTTAATGGTGGTAACAAAGCCGGTCGATTATTAGCTCGAGCATTAAAAAAAAGAACCTTACAAACATATGTAGCTAAAATTATAGACAGGACAGGGACCCCCAAGGTAGGGAGTCAGGATATTGCTAAGACATTTCAAAGTTATTACCAACAACTATACAATCTGGACAATCAAAAGGAAGATAAAAGAAGTTTATCAGATAAAGCTAAATATGTCAATGAAACAAAGATTCCCAACATAACAGACTCTCAAAAAGATATGTTAGACGAACCCTTCTCCCTACAAGAGATCATACAGACCATTAAAGAATTTGCCGTTGGGAAAAGCCCAGGAATAGATGGTTTTACCTCTAATTATTATAAAACATTTAGGCCTAGATTTGGAGTTCGGCGGTAGCCGTCAAAACCAGCGTTAGAGGCTCCTAACGCTGGTTTTGGCCGCCCGCTGGTATTTGGAGTCAGTGATTAAAGGGTCTAACGCTCACTTTTCAGCCGCGACTTTTCCATACCGCAGATCCCCCTACGCCATTTGCGTAGCCTATATTTTCAATGGGATCTTTCTAACGCTGGTATTTAGAGTCGTTTCTGAAGTGAGCGTTAGAGCTCTAACGACAAAACTCCAGCCGCCTGAAAATAGCAGGAGTTAAGAGCTTTCTGGCTAACGCCGGTTTATAAAGCTCTTAACTACTGTACCCTAAAGTACACTAACACCCATAAACTACCTATGTACCCCTAAACCGAGGTCCCCCCACACCGCCGCCACTCGATTAAAATTTTTAACCCCTAATCTGCCGACCGCCACCTACGTTATACTTATGTACCCCTAATCTGCTGCCCCTAACCCCGCCGACCCCTGTATTACATTTATTAACCCCTAACTTGCCCCCCACAACGTCGCCGCCAGCTACTTAAAATAATTAACCCCTAATCTTCCGACCGCAAATCGCCGCCACCTACGTTATCCCTATGTACCCCTAATCTGCTGCCCTAACATCGCCGACCCCTATATTATATTTATTAACCCCTAATCTGCCCCCCTCAACGTCGCCGACACCTGCCTACACTTATTAACCCCTAATCTGCCGAGCGGACCTGAGCGCTACTATAATAAATGTATTAACCCCTAATCCGCCTCACTAACCCTATCATAAATAGTATTAACCCCTAATCTGCCCTCCCTAACATCGCCGACACCTAACTTCAATTATTAACCCCTAATCTGCCGACCGGAGCTCACCGCTATTCTAATAAGTGGATTAACCCCTAAAGCTAAGTCTAACCCTAACACTAACACCCCCCTAAGTTAAATATAATTTTTATCTAACGAAATAAATTAACTCTTATTAAATAAATTATTCCTATTTAAAGCTAAATACTTACCTGTAAAATAAATCATAATATAGCTACAATATAAATTATAATTATTTTATAGCTATTTTAGGATTAATATTTATTTTACAGGCAACTTTGTTATTATTTTTTTTTTTTTTTTTTTTTTTTTTATTGAAGTTCAATTTATGGCATACAAACAGCATTTGTTAATGCAGTCAATACAGAAAGAAATAATTAGTAAGACAGTTCCAACTGTACATATCAAAGTTGTAGAGTATTAAATAAACAAACAATAAACATTCTATTCGCCTATGAAGCTAAGAGCCTTCCAAATAGTAAGTGGGGCCACTTTTGGGCCTCACACAATGAAAAAGAAAATAAAGCGTTAGAAGGCTACCCTAGATGTTAGGGGACCTCTTTTGGATCCCAGACAGTGAACTTCAGGTTTTTTTTTTAATTTATAGACCTATAAAATCACAAGCTTAAATGAGGATGATAGATAACATATAGGATATGGTCAACATTATACTGTTTTGCAAAAATACTTACAATAAGGGAAGTTAAGGTACGCTATTCATAAGGTATAATTCGGGTAGTATGTAGTTATGAATGCAGTATTTTACACCTCAGGTTTTAGTGTTGTTAAAAAGTGAATAGGATTGCGGTATAGGCTAGACAAACCGCTTGTTTAGTCCTCCTGCAGTGGAAGGCTCATTATGTAATTAGGAGAAGACAGCAGGAGTGAGAGTTCATGGTGTGTAAAAATGTTTATGACACTCTAGGGCCTAATATACAGGTGTATTGCACAGGTGGTACAGTTTTAGGTATAGCTCTCCCAAAACTATCATATCTGCTCTACAGGGTGTTTGTATTATATTAAAAGATGTATCTAAAGAGTCTGTATCAGCTTACCTATGATCTCTGTATGGGGTAGACTGAAGTAAGGCATGCCAAGATCTTTAAATCTACGAGAGTAACTGTTATCTCTAATATGCCCTCTATACATATGAACACGTATCGTAAATAGGGTATGTGTTTAATGAACAGGGTCAAAACATTTAAGAGAGCCTGCTCCCGTATTCAGTACTACTCAAACTTAACTTAGTGTCCTCATTGCAGTGCACACCGCTCCGCACCGCCTCGGCCGCTGGCGGCGCAGCAGGGGGCCCAGCAATTTTACATATTTAAATATTTGAGTATGAGCCTTTAAACCTGTGCTCTAGCTAAACAGGGATAGGGCAAACATGAATACAATCCCCCAAAGCAAATGTGTGATGTTAGGTTTAGCTTGGCACAATGTTCTATTTAATAGGTAGCTGGTAGACTCTTCTACTTTGAAAAATACCCTTTAAGCAATGTTAATGTACATCTGCAGTTTCAAGTAACAAACTGTACATATCAGCCTCTCCTATGCATTGAAATTGTAATGGGGGATAAAATATATCTAGGCACGCTACGTACAAAAAGGCTTGTATTGAAAAAAATTTCATAGAAGTAGCTCTGATTTAGTGCACAAGTTTTACGCGGGAAATAGTATCAGACTTAGCACAGTTAACTAAAGAAATATGCATTGACAACAAAAAGCTCATTTTAACTTAACAATATGCTTGGATGAGCTCCATTGGATAGAAGAGAGCAAAAATAAAAAAAGACCTTAGCCATAACTCAGTCAAACAACATATATAAGATAACAGATGTAAAAAATATGCTCAAACAATAGTCTGTGAGACCGCCTGGGAAATGCAATTTAGCTGACTCTGACAGTATCAGGAAAAGGTTATCTAACACCAGGTTAAGTGTTAGAGAAACTGTGTCTCATATTCATTTTATCCAATCCCAAGTCTGAGGGTTAGGAATAGCTGGATAACCCCTGGAATCAGACTTGCTTGCAAGTGATAGGTCAAGTAGTTAGGGACAATAGAGTCCTTTGCCATTAATACGTGTGAAAGTCTCCCAGGTATCGGAAATGTAATCTCCCTGATCCCAGTACTTATCTTAGCAGGCTGCAAAAGTTCTCTGAGCTCCGTCAAGATCAAGGGACCAAAAGGTAAGCAGTGGCATGGCTCGTGCATTGACCTCCCTAGAGCTCTGGGCAGAGTATCTATGTTATACGCGAGATCGCTGACAGCTATTTCTGATCGCTGGGACTCAATCCGACCACGTATAGGGAACTGTGGGGTGGCGGTAGGGCCCAGGGCCATCGTCAGCGCAGGAGCAAAGCCTGTCTTGTCTAGGGAGCCAGATCGCTCAGTAGGTCGCTTCTGGGGAACAACTCGGTGGGCCAAAGCTGTAAGGAGAAAGGAGGTAAGATCCATCTCGAGTCGTTGGTGGAGTTGCGACATAGCTTCCTGCACTGTGCACTCCCATCTCACCACAGCTTCCATAATTGTCCCTGTATGCCCAACTAGGCTCTCCTGTATTTAGAATGGGTGCAAACCGTTGTGCAATGAGTTGTAAAGTATTCAGTTTATAGTTAGCCCTAGAGTGAGCTGATCCTGTTGACCCCGGAGAACCGGGGGGGGGGGGGAGATGTTACTGGTGTTCTTGCTAGGCCGCCTCTTATGATCCACCACCACCGCCGATTGCGGGACTTTCAGAAAAGTAGATTGGAGGTTTTTGGCATCGTTGAACTTGGCAGATCTTCCTCATTCAGGGTAGTCGCTTTTATGTAGGTAATGATGAGTATAAAGGAAGATAGCCAGCTAGGAATTAGAAATCTATGCAGAGCTTCCTTTTGTTGTGGCTTATCATGGCCGCCGCTTGAACACGCCCCCAACTTTGTTATTATTTTAACCAGGTAAAATAGCTATTAAATAGTTAAGAACTATTTAATAGTTACCTAGTTAAAATAATAACAAATTTACCTGTAAAATAAATCCTAACCTAAGTTATAATTAAACCTAACACTACCCTATCAATAAAATAATTAAATAAACTACCTACAATTACCTACAATTAACCTAACACTACACTATCAATAAATTAATTAAACACAATTCCTACAAATAAATACAATTAAATAAACTAGCTAAAGTACAAAAAATAAAAAAGAACTAAGTTACAGAAAATAAAAAAATATTTACAAACATAAGAAAAATATTACAACAATTTTAAACTAATTACACCTACTCTAAGCCCCCTAATAAAATAACAAAGCCCCCCAAAATAAAAAAATTCCCTACCCTATTCTAAATTAAAAAAGTTACAAGCTCTTTTACCTTACCAGCCCTGAACAGGGCCCTTTGCGGGGCATGCCCCAAGAATTTCAGCTCTTTTGCCTGTAAAAAAAAAACATACAATACCCCCCCCCCAACATTACAACCCACCACCCACATACCCCTAATCTAACCCAAACCCCCCTTAAATAAACCTAACACTAAGCCCCTGAAGATCTTCCTACCTTGTCTTCACCATCCAGGTATCACCGATCCGTCCTGGCTCCAAGATCTTCATCCAACCCAAGCGGGGGTTGGCGATCCATAATCCGGTCCAGAAGAGGCTCCAAAGTCTTCCTCCTATCCGGCAAGAAGAGGACATCCGGACCGGCAAACATCTTCTCCAAGCGGCATCTTCGATCTTCTTCCATCCGGAGCGAAGCGGCAGGATCCTGAAGACCTCCAGCGCGGAACATCCATCCGGACCGACGACTGAACGACGAATGACTGTTCCTTTAAGGGACATCATCCAAGATGGCGTCCCTCGAATTCCGATTGGCTGATAGGATTCTATCAGCCAATCGGAATTAAGGTAGGAATTTTCTGATTGGCTGATGGAATCAGCCAATCAGAATCTAGTTCAATCCGATTGGCCGATCCAATCAGCCAATCAGATTGAGCTCGCATTCTATTGGCTGATCGGAACAGCCAATAGAATGCGAGCTCAATCTGATTGGCTGATTGGATCAGCCAATCGGATTGAACTTGATTCTGATTGGCTGATTCCATCAGCCAATCAGAAAATTCCTACCTTAATTCCGATTGGCTGATAGAATCCTATCAGCCAATCGGAATTCGAGGGACGCCATCTTGGATGACGTCCCTTAAAGGAACAGTCATTCGTCGTTCAGTCGTCGGTCCGGATGGATGTTCCGCGCTGGAGGTCTTCAGGATCCTGCCGCTTCGCTCCGGATGGAAGAAGATCGAAGATGCCGCTTGGAGAAGATGTTTGCCGGTCCGGATGTCCTCTTCTTGCCGGATAGGAGGAAGACTTTGGAGCCTCTTCTGGACCGGATTATGGATCGCCAACCCCCGCTTGGGTTGGATGAAGATCTTGGAGCCAGGACGGATCGGTGATACCTGGATGGTGAAGACAAGGTAGGAAGATCTTCAGGGGCTTAGTGTTAGGTTTATTTAAGGGGGGTTTGGGTTAGATTAGGGGTATGTGGGTGGTGGGTTGTAATGTTGGGGGTGGGGTATTGTATGTTTTTTTTTACAGGCAAAAGAGCTGAAATTCTTGGGGCATGCCCCGCAAAGGGCCCTGTTCAGGGCTGGTAAGGTAAAAGAGCTTGTAACTTTTTTAATTTAGAATAGGGTAGGGAATTTTTTATTTTGGGGGGCTTTGTTATTTTATTAGGGGGCTTAGAGTAGGTGTAATTAGTTTAAAATTGTTGTAATATTTTTCTTATGTTTGTAAATATTTTTTTATTTTCTGTAACTTAGTTCTTTTTTATTTTTTGTACTTTAGCTAGTTTATTTAATTGTATTTATTTGTAGGAATTGTGTTTAATTAATTTATTGATAGTGTAGTGTTAGGTTAATTGTAGGTAATTGTAGGTAGTTTATTTAATTATTTTATTGATAGGGTAGTGTTAGGTTTAATTATAACTTAGGTTAGGATTTATTTTACAGGTAATTTTGTTATTATTTTAACTAGGTAACTATTAAATAGTTCTTAACTATTTAATAGCTATTGTACCTGGTTAAAATAATTACAAAGTTGCCTGTAAAATAAATATTAATCCTAAAATAGCTATAATATAATTATAATTTATATTGTAGCTATATTAGGGTTTATTTTACAGGTAAGTATTTAGCTTTAAATAGGAATAAGTTATTTAATAAGAGTTAATTTATTTCGTTAGATAAATATTATATTTAACTTAGGGGGGTGTTAGTGTTAGGGTTAGACTTAGCTTTAGGGGTTAATCCATTTATTAGAATAGCGGTGAGCTCCGATCGGAAGATTAGGGGTTAATAATTGAAGTTAGGTGTCGGCGATGTTAGGGAGGGCAGATTAGGGGTTAATACTATTTATGATAGGGTTAGTGAGGCGGATTAGGGGTTAATAACTTTATTATAGTAGCGCTCAGGTCCGCTCGGCAGATTAGGGGTTAATAAGTGTAGGCAGGTGTCGGCGACGTTGTGGGGGGCAGGTTAGGGGTTAATAAATATAATATAGGGGTCGGCGGTGTTAGGGCAGCAGATTAGGGGTACATAGGGATAACGTAGGTGGCGGCGGTTTACGGAGCAGCAGATTAGGGGTTTAAAAAAATATGCAGGGGTCAGCGATAGCGGGGGCGGCAGATTAGGGGTTAATAGGTGTAAGGCTAGGGGTGTTTAGACTCGGGGTACATGTTAGAGTGTTAGGTGCAGACGTAGGAAGTGTTTCCCCATAGGAAACAATGGGGCTGCGTTAGGAGCTGAACGCGGCTTTTTTGCAGGTGTTAGGTTTTTTTTCAGCTCAAACAGCCCCATTGTTTCCTATGGGAGAATCGTGCACGAGCACGTTTTTGAGGCCGGCCGCGTCCGTAAGCAACTCTGGTATCGAGAGTTGCTTTTGCGGTAAAAATGCTCTACGCTCCTTTTTTGGAGCCTAACGCAGCATTTGTTTGAACTCTCGATACCAGAGTTAATTTTATGGTGCGGCCAGAAAAAAGCCCGCGGAGCGTTAACAGCCCTTCTACCGCCGAACTCCAAATCTAGGCCTTAGTGAGTCCCTGGCACCAAAACTTTTATTATATTTCAATTCAACAAGCTCAGAACCCCTTTTAGCAAAGGAAATGCTAGAAGCAAAGATTATTGTCTTACATAAACCTGGCAAAGACCCCAAAAGTCCAGCAAGCTATAGACCTATTTCTCTATTGAATAATGATGTAAAAATATATGCCAAACTTATAGCGAACAGAATTAATAAAGTTTTACCAGAAATTATAAATTTAGATCAAGTAGGTTTTGTACCACGTAGAGAAGCAAGGGACAATACCATCAAGGCTCTATATTTAATAAAGTATGTTAAATTACATAAGATCCCGTCGGTTATGCTCTCATTAGACGCAGAAAAGGATTTTGACCGGCTAGACTGGTCTTTTCTAAGATTAACACTGAATAAATTTGGTTTTGGGGAAAAAATGATACAACGTATCTTCCATCTTTATGCATTCCCATCGGCTAAAATAAAAATTAATGGGGTACTTTCGGAGTCTTTCCACATCACAAACGGAACGAGACAGGGTTGTCCCCTATCCCCGATATTATTTGTCCTTTCCATGGAGATACTAGCTGCAAAAATTCGCTCGGATGAAAATATTTCTGGTATAAAAATAGGGTCCCAAGAATTTAAGATATCTTTATACGCGGATGACTTGTTACTCACAATATCAGACCCGGTCAGATCTATTAAAAAATTAGATCAGATATTGCAGGAATTTGGAAGGTATTCGAATTTCCTCATTAATAAAACTAAATTGGAAGCACTTAAACTTGTAATGTCATCTAGGGACTATCGTGAATGTAAGGCGAGCAATACATATGTCTGGAAAGACTCTTCCCTGAAATATCTAGGGGTTCAATTATCAGCTGATGATACACGCCTTTTTTCAGAAAACTATTCTGTGCTAGCCGCTAAAATTCAGTTAGATCTGAATTTATGGAGATCTAAAATGATATCATGGCTAGGGCGCATACATACTGTTAAAATGAATATCCTCCCTCGCATCCTATATCTTTTTCAGACCATCCCTATTAATATTCCCTATACCTACTGTACCAAACTTCAGAAAATTATAAATTCTTTTATTTGGAACCAAACTAAACCAAGAATCAAAGCTATTATGTATAAGACAAGATCAGAAGGAGGGCTAGGTGTGCCAAATATAAGAAATTACCATAGAGCAATTACTCTACAAAGGATTCTAGATTGGCATATAAATTATAGGAATAAAGCGTGGGTACAGTTAGAAAATAATATCATAACGTCTCAACCAATGAATAAACTAATATGGTCATCAAGCAAAAGTAGACCGTTAAAAATTATGCAGTTCCCGATGATTAAGCACATCTTTGTAACCTGGGGGAAAATCACATCAGAGCATCCCCATATTTCAACTACACCTTCACCTCTCCTCCCGATTACGAATAATGTGGAGTTTCAGGGCGGGCATATAGCTTGTTATTCTAGCCCTCTAAATCTAACTCAATCTACACCGATATGCCAATTTTTAGATAATGGGAAACTCAAACCCCAACAGGAGCTGTCAAATCTAACCAATGGCACTTTTGGCAATTGGTTAAAGTATCTGCAATTACAAAATTTTGTAGCATGCCATTTAGAGAAAGAAAAGTTGGTCAGACAACTGACCAATTTTGAAAAAATTTGTCATACTGAAACTCCAATTAGGAGAACTGTTTCATTCAGTTATAAACTTCTTAACAATTCATCAGAGTTTTTAAAACTGAGTTATATGCAAAAATGGGAGATAGAGACCGGACGACAAATAGAAGACTCAGACTGGCGGTCTATATGCATTAACGTAGCTAGATCATCTTCTTCCTCTAACATCCAGGAATTAAATTATAAGATACTTACTAGATGGTATCTGACGCCAGCTAGGCTGCATAGCATATATCCCAATGCCTCCAAGTACTGCTGGAGAGGTTGTGGTGGAGTAGGTAACATGCAACATATATGGTGGGATTGCCACAGGGTAAAAAGTATGTGGGAACTAATTACAGGATATATTCAGCAGTTGAGTGGGAAGGAGGATTTAGAGTTGGATATATACATAGCACTATTAAATAAACCCATTAAAGGTATAGGTAAAATAAGAGCCAAATTAATAATGTATGTATTAAATGCATTTAAATCCTTATTGGCCAGAAACTGGAAAAAAACAAATGTCCCAGGGGAGGGAATGCTAATTGATAGAATTAATGAGTTACTGTTGTTGGAAGAATATACATATTTAAGATCGAGCAGAGAAGAGGTTTTCCAGCTGATAAGTTTCCAATGGGAGGAATTTAAACAAATAAATCAAATTTAATGTGCTAGGATGGAGGGGGACTCCTTGGAGGGGTGGGGGGGGGGGCCGGAGCGGAGGGGACAGGAGGTTTTTAGGTAATCCCCCTTTTTTTTTTTTTTTCTCTCTCTTCTTTCCCTTCCTTCCTTTTACTGTCAATGTGGGGTGAATGGTCATTGGCTGTTGTAAGCAAGTGTTATTCTGATAGGAAGATTATGCCATTAGATCCTAGTGGACCAAGTGGTTTTTGCATGGGTCCATACACGGGTTCAATCTCAGCTTTCTCAAGATTTTCTTTCGGTATTAATATTAAGCGATTTTTTGAGTGTTGATTTGCCTTTTTCTGTTTTTTTGTATTGTGTTTGTTTATAAAATAAAATATATAAAAAAAAAAAAAAAAAAAAAAAATCATTTTTGAGGGCAGGTAGGAGCCTCAGCAAAGCTGTGGCAAGGTGCTCAATTGACTTTTAACGTTTTTTCTCTTGTAAGGTGTATCCAGTCCACGGATTCATAAATTTCTTGTGGGATATTCTCCTTCCCAACAGGAAGCTGCAAGAGGACACCCACAGCAGAGCTGTCTATATAGCTCCTCCCCTAACTGCCACTCCCAGTCATTCTCTTGCAGCTCTCGACAAGAAAGGAAGTATCAAGAGATATGTGGTGAATTAGTGCAGTTTATCTTCAATCAAAAGTTTGTTATTTTTATACGGTACCGGCGTTGTACTGTTTTTACCTGAGGCAGAAATTAGAAGAAGAGTTCTGCCTGAGGTTTTTGATGATCTTAGCAGGTTGTAACTAAGGTCCACTGCTGTTCTAACACATAACTGAAGAGTATGGGAAGACTTCAGCTGGGGGAATGGCCGGCAGGATTACCTGCTCTGAGGTATGTTCAGTATATTTTTTTCTAGAAAATGCTGACAGTGCCTGATATATTTAAGGTAAGCCTGAGTACAGTGATTTAACAAACGACTGGGATCATGCTTGCAGTAAAGGGTAATATTCATGTTTATTGCTCTTATTACTTAGTATGTAAAACGTTTGCATGAGATATAAAAAACGTTTTTTTACTGAAGGTGATAAATCTTTATTTGGGGCCTAGTTTTCCACATGGCTGACTAGATTTCTCCTACGAGTAGTTATTTATGGCCCTTTCACTTTGAGTGCATGGTGGGAGGGGCCTATTTTCGCGCTCTAATTGCGCAGTAGTTTTTGCAGTCTGAGACATCCAGCTTCCCTGAAGGAGTCCCCTGACATATAGGACCTCTGTAAAGGGTTTTTGTTGCTACAAAAGTCGTTTTAAGGGCAGGTAGGGCCACAGTAGAGCTGTGGCAGTTTGCTTGTGACTGTTTATAACGGTTTTACAGTTTTTCTGCTTTGTTTTTGAGCCTGAGGGGTTAATCATCCATTTGCAAGTGGGTGCAATGTTATTTTAGTCTATTATACACACTGTAAAAATTTCATAGAGTTTACTGCTTTTCTTCACTGTTTTGCAGTTTATGTGTTTGTTTTTTTCCCTTAAAGGCACAGTACCGTTTTTTATATTCTGCTTTTTCACATTTATTAAAGTGTTTTTCAAGCTTTCTGGTCTCATTACTAGTCTGTTAAACATGTCTGACATAGAGGAAACTCCTTGTTCATTATGTTTAGAAGCCATTGTGGAACCCCCTCTTAGAATGTGTACCAAATGCACTGATCTTACTATAAATTATGAAGACCATATTCTGGCTTTAAAAGATTTATCACCAGAGGAAATTGACAAGGGGGAAGTTATGCCGACTAACTCTCCCCACGTATCAGAACCTATAACTCCCGCTCAAGGGACGCCAAGTACATCTAGCGCACGCATTGCGTATACCTAACAAGACATGGCGGCAGTTATGAATCATACCCTTACAGAGGTATTGTCCAAACTGCCAGGGTTACAAGGAAAGCGAGACAGCTCTGGGGCTAGAACAAATACAGAGCTCTCTGACGCTTTAGTAGCTATGTCTGATATACCCTCACAATGCGCAGAAGCCGAAGCAGGAGAGCTTCTATCTGTGGGTGATTTTTCTGATTCAGGGAAGACACTTCAACCTGATTCTGATATGTCTACATTTAAATTTAAGCTTGAACACCTCCGCGTGTTGCTCAGGGAGGTTTTAGCAACTTTGGATGACTGTGACGCCATTGTAGTCCCAGAGAAATTGTGTAAACTCGATAAATACTATGCAGTGCCTGTTTACACTGATGTTTTTCCAAGCCCTAAGAGGTTTTCAGAAATTATTACTAAGGAATGGGATAGACCAGGTGTACCGTTCTCTCCCCCTCCTGTTTTTAAAAAGATGTTTCCTATAGATGCCACTACACGGGACTTGTGGCAAATGGTCCCTAAGGTGGAGGGAGCAGTCTCTACCCTAGCAAAGCATACAACTATCCCGGTTGAGGACAGTTGTGCTTTTCTAGATCCAATGGACAAAAAATTAGAGGGTTACCTTAAGAAATTTTTTATTCAACAAGGTTTTATTCTCCAGCCCCTTGCATGCATTGCCCCAGTCACTGCTGCTGCAGCCTTCTGGTTTGAGTCTCTAGAAGAGGCTCTACAGGTAGAAAACCTGTTGGATGATATCCTTGACAAGCTTAAAGCTCGTAAGCTAGCCAATTCATTTGTTTCTGACACCGTTGTTCATTTAACCAAGCTAACGTCTAAAAATTCAGGTTTTGCTATTCAGGCGCCTAGGGCATTATGGCTTAAATCCTGGTCAGCTGACATTACTTCAAAGTCTAAGCTTCTCAACATTCCCTTCAAGGGGCAGACCCCATTCGGGCCTGGTTTGAAGGAGATCATTTCTGATATTACTGGAGGAAAAGGTCACGCCCTTCCTCAGGATAGGTCCAACAAATTAAGGACCAAACAGACTAATTTTCGTTCCTTTCGAAACTTCAAGAGTGGCGCAGCTTCAACTTCCTCTAATACAAAACAAGAGGGAAATGTTGCCCAGTCTAAGCCGGTCTGGAGACATAACCAGGCTTGGAACAAGGGAAAGCAGGCAAAAAAACCTGCTGCTGTCTCTAAGACAGCATGAAGGATCAGCCCCCGATCCAGAAACAGATCTAGTAGGGGGCAGACTTTCTCTCTTCGCCCAGGCTTGGGCAAGAGATGTCCAGGATCCCTGGGCATTGGAAATTGTGTCCCAGGGATATCTTCTGGATTTCAAAGCTTCTTCCCCAAAAGGGAGATTTCATCTCTCACAATTATCTGCAAACCAATTATCTGCAAAGAGTGTAAGGAATTACAAATTACTCTTACTCTGTACCTTTAAGAATCTTCCTCCTCCCTATAAAGCTCTCACCCTGCCTACCATAGTTGCTGGATTATTGAAGTTGTTCCGGTTTTCCACAACAACCTACTTCTAGCCTTACTAACCAAGGAAGATATTTCCAAGCTTCAAGTTTACTAAACCTTATCTTGCTCTGGCATTCACAATTCCTCCGCATCTTGATCCCGCTTCATAACCTCTTCACCGCTGAACTGTCACAGAGTTCCAGGAGCTGCGGTTACGTCATCAGCTACCGCCGCATCCTGTCTCTAGCGTCTCACTCACCACACAGACGCGGGGGAAATTCTGACAAGCAGTGATCCGCAACCCAGCTCTCTTCTCTCCAACATAAAGGGTGCCCGATTGCTGAATTATCAAGGCAGATAAGGTATGAACTTTCTAATTCTTTATGCCGTATGTTATCACTCTGCTCTCTATGCTAACCAGATTGCAGGCGATAACTAAACGGCCATATTAAGTCACACTGATAGCCTAGGAAAATCCTCTTGTACAAAGTTATCAATGTGACACAACCTTACAATTTTGAAAGGAATGTTATGTGAGTTTAAACAAGGAATCTTAAATTAAAATTGTGATATGCCTGTCAACTGGTTCATTTCAGATACTTTACATAATAATCCAGCCAAAAGGATTAAACAGGACACTTTATTCATCAAATTGACATTCCGTTTGTTTTTCTTTTTTCTCCAGTCCTGCTAATTATACTCATTTAATAATGGAACCTACCACTATGGCTGATCATTTAAAAAGCCTGTCTGACAGGGTTGATCACCTAGCCAATTCATTTCATGAATTACAGGTAGAGAATCAGGCTCTAAAAGCCTGTCTCAGAGAAACACTAGCAGCCAAACCTAGTACAACAGAGCAATCTCCTGAACCTGCTGTATCAACACCTGAGAGATTCTCTGGTAACCGAGCACAGTTCAGAGAATTCAGGAATTCCTGCTTGCTCATGTTTCAACTAAAACCTAAAACATATGCTACTGAGAGAACTAGAGTTCTAACAGTAATCTCTTATCTTAGAGGTGAGCCCAGGGCATGGGCAGATGCTTTCTTTGAAAAAGAAGACCCAATCTTGGGCTCATTAGAAGCTTTTTTTTCTGAGATGTCAACTCTTTATGATGATCCATATAAACAGTTATCCTCAGAAAATATCTTGCGTGCATTAAAACAGAATAAAAATCCGGTTGAAACTTATATTACCCAATTCAAGATTTATGCAAGAGATGCTATGTGGAATGTAATTTCACTTAAAAATCAATTCCGCTTAGGACTAAGCGAAGAGCTTAAGGATGAAATATCACGCATTGGGATTCCTGAGACTCTGGAAGAATTCTATACAGTCTCCATCTCCATAGATAGACGTCTAAGAGAGAGAGACGCTGCGAGAAATTGGGCATTGCAAAAAGATTACCTATGCTACCTACCGCTCCTACTAAGGACATGCCACAACCTATGGAGATAGGTTTTATCAAGGGTCCCTTATCTATACAAGAAAAGACCAGAAGGAAGAACCTAAATTTATGTTTATACTGCGCATCCCCAAAACATGAGGTAAAAGACTGCCCCCAACTGGCAAAACAAAAATTAGGTAAGAAACCAGTACCCCAAGTTAATTTATTCTCTAAGCTTGTTTCTACCTCCTATCTCACAATTCCTGTCATCTTACAGTGGGAATCCTACAAGATCCAGACGACAGCCCTAATTGACACCGGATCCTGTGGAAACTTCATTGACATGAAATTTGTGAAAACCAATAAAATATCTGTAATTTCAAAGCAAACTCCAGTCTCAGTGAAAGCCATTGATGGTAGTATTTTATCAAGTGGTCCTCTCACACACCAAACTATACCCTTACATTTACAAACAGACAACAACAACACTGAACTCATATCCCTTGATGTCATCTCTTCTCCTATGTTCAGTGTAATCCTTGGTATAAAATGGTTAAGTTCTCATAAACCTCTTATAGATTGGGCACATTTTACTGTTACATTCCCTGATCAATTAGAGGGAAAACATCCATCTAACAGTTCTATTCTTCTCTCTATAACAAACACTGACAACACCATACCCTTTGAATACCATGAATTTAGAGATGTGTTTGACAAGACTGAAGCAGAATCTCTTCCTCCTCATAGGGCCTACGACTGCCCCATAGATCTGCTTCCAGGGGTCTCAATACCTTTTGGGCATCTCTACCCACTCTCTAAACCAGAGTTAGAACACTTAAAGGTTTATATAGATGACAACCTTAAAAAAGGGTTTATAAGACCTAGTACTTCCCCTGCCGGTGCAGGCATGTTTTTTGTTACCAATAAGGATGGTACTCTTAGGCCAATAATAGATTATAGGGAGTTGAACAAGCGCACAAGAAAAAACAGATATCCCCTTCCGTTAATCCCTGAATTGATAGAGAGATTACGAGGATCCTCGTTTTTCACCAAGTTGGATCTCAGAGGAGCCTACAATCTCATCAGAATGAGAGCTGGGGATGAGTGGCTTACAGCATTTAGGACCAGATATGGTCTTTATGAGTATACTGTAATGCCATTCGGGTTGTGTAACGCCCCAGCTACATTTCAATGCTTCATTAATGACATTTTCAGGGACATACTGGATGTTTATGTTATAGTTTACCTAGACGACATTCTGATATATTCCTCTGATCTGACTCAACACAGAATTCATGTCAAGGAAGTGCTACTCAGGTTGAGACACAATAGATTGTATGCTAAACCCGAAAAGTGTATTTTTGAAACAAGAAACATAACTTTTCTAGGTTATAACATCACTGAACAAGGTATATCAATGGATAACAAAAAAGTTCAAACCATAATCGACTGGCCTACTCCCTCCTCTAGGAAAGAAGTACAACGCTTCTTAGGATTCTCTAACTTTTATAGAAAGTTAATACCGGGATTTGCTGCTATTAGCAAACCTCTCACAGACCTAACTAAGGTACACACTACTTTTTCGTGGACACCACAAGCTCAAGATGTATTTGACTTCCTAAAACAGAAGTTCTCGTCAGAACCCGTCCTGAGATTTCCTGACCTGAATCATCAATTTGTTTTGGAAGTTGATGCCTCAGAACACGCTATAGGGGCTATACTTTCTCAAAGGCCCTCTTGTAAGGAACCTCTCCATCCAGTCGCCTACTTCTCAAGGGTTCTACAACCTGCTGAAATGAACTACCCTGTAGGAGAGAAGTAGTTGCTGGCGATAAAAAGTTCTTTTGACCACTGGCGGCATCTTCTAGAGGGTGCTGTTCACCCCATAGTGATATTCACTGACCACAAGAACTTGCAATATCTCCAAACAAACAAGACCCTTTCTTCAAGGCAACTGCGATGGAGTCTTTATTTTTCAAGATTTCACTACAACATCACTTATAGGCCAGGAGAAAAGAATGGAAAAGCAGATGCCCTATCTCGACAACCTATAAGATGTAACCCAGAAAATCCTCCATCTACGGTCATCCCTCAAGATTGTTTCATTTGGTTACTTACATCCCAGATCAAAGAGGATCAAATATCTAACACTGAGATTCCTTTGGAAAATATCACGTTACATTCTGATGGGTTATACTACAGAGACGGCAAGCTCTATATACCACCTAAACATCGCCAAGCCTTGTTACAACAGGTCCATGACTCACCACTAGCAGGACATATGGGCATAGAAAAAACTACAGAACTACTCCTTCGTTCCTACTGGTGGCCTGGTCTTAGGAAAACTGTACAGACATACTTGTCTGAATGTACTGTCTGCGCCACTTCTAAAGACGCTAAACAGTGACCCTTCGGATTTTTACAACCACTTTCGGTACCTAACAGACCATGGGATAAGATCTCCATGGATTTTATAGTCGACCTTCCTAGGTCTAATGGATTAAATACCATTCTTGTTGTAACAGACCTATTTTCCAAAATGGCTCATTTTATTCCCACTACTGCTTTACCCACCTCCAAACATACTTCTGACTTGTTCCTTAAGGAGATAATTCGATTACATGGCATACCCAAGTCTGTTGTAAGTGACCATGGGACACAGTTCACGTCCAGATTTTGGAGGAATCTCTGCAAATCCCTCCACATAGAGCAGAGCCTCACTACTTCATTCCATCCACAGTCAAATGGACAAACTGAGAGAGTTAATCAAAGCATAGAACAGTACTTACGCTGTTACTGTTCTCAAGAACAGCATACTTGGGCATCATTTCTTCATCTGGCAGAATTTGCTCATAATAATCATGTGAATTAATCCACTGGGTTCACTCCTTTCTTTGTTAATTATGGGTTGCATCCTCGCTCTGACCTTTTGCCAAAGATAGATTCCCCTTGTCCTCAGGTGAATGATACCTTGAATGACATCTCCTGAATCTTCTCTTCGGTAAAGAATCACATTCTTGAGGCTCAGGCTACTCAAAGCAAATACTACAACCTAAGGCATAGAACTGGACCTTGTTATACAGTTGGTCAGCGAGTGTTGTTGTCTATGAAGAATTTGAAGTTGCATTACCCTTTCAGAAAATTGGGTCGTACTTTTATCGGACCCTTCGTTATTTCTTCTATCACCAATCCACTTACTGTTACTCTAGACCTTCCACCTTCACTAAAGGTGCATCCCACCTTCCATATATCTCTAGTGAAACCATGTCATTCCAATGTACTGCTGCTCTCACATATTCCAGGTGCTTCGGCCTTGGATGACCAGGAGGAGTTCCATGTTCACAGCATCCTGGACTCCCGAATTCTACGTGGACAGTTGTTCTATCTGGTCCGTTGGATGGGTTATGGACCCGAGGAAGACTCGTGGGAGCCTGTCTCCAATCTTTCTGCTCCTAGGTTGATCTCCCAGTTCCATCGACGGCACCCTGACAGGCCTCATCCTTGAAACCTCGCTGTGGTTTCCTTGGGGGGGGGGGGGGGCTGTGTAAGGAATTACCAATTACTCTTACTCTGTACCTTTAATAATCCTCCTCCTCCTCCCTATAAAGCTCTCACCCTGCCTACCATAGTTGCTGGATTATTGAAGTTGTTCCAGTTTTCCACAACAACCTACTTCTAGCCTTACTAACCAAGGAAGATATTTCCAAGCTTCAAGTTTACTAAACCTTATCTTGCTCTGGCATTCACAATTCCTCCGCATCTTGATCCCCGCTGCATAACCTCTTCACCGCTGAACTGTCACAGAGTTCCAGGAGCTGCGGTTACATCATCAGCTACCGCCGCATCCTGTCTCTAGCATCTCACTCACCGCACAGACACGGGGGAAATTCTGACAAGCAGTGATCCGCAACCCAGCTCTCTTCTCTCCAACATAAAGGGTGCCCAATTGCTGAATTATCAAGGCAGATAAGGTATGAACTTTCTAATTCTTTATGCCGTATGTTATCACTCTGCTCTCTATGCTAACCAGATTGCAGGCGATAACTAAACGGCCATATTATTTCACACTGATAGCCTAGGAAAATTGTGATACGCCTGTCAACTAGTTCATTACAGATACATTACAAAGAGAGCGGCATTCATACATTGTGTTCAAGACCTCCTAGTTATGGGAGTGATTCACCCAGTTCCAAAGGAGGAACAGGGCCAAGGCTTCTATTCAAATCTGTTTGTAGTTCCCAAGAAAGAGGGAACATTCAGACCAATCTTAGATCTCAAGATCTTAAACAAATTTCTCAGGGTCCCATCCTTCAAGATGGAGACTATTTGAACCATCCTACCTATGATCCAGGAGGGTCAATATATGACTACCGTGGACTTAAAGGATGCTTATCTTCACTTTCCGGTACACAGAGATCATCATCGGTTTCTCAGGTTCGCCTTCCTAGACAGGCATTACCAGTTTGTGGCTCTTCACTTTGGGTTAGCCACTGCACCAAGAATCTTTACGAAGGTTCTAGGGTCACTCCTAGCGGTCCTAAGACCGCAGGGTATAGCAGTAGCCCCTTACCTAGACAACATTCTGATACAGGCGTCGAACTTTCAAATCGCCAGGTCCCATACGGACATTGTTCTGGCATTCCTGAGGTCGCATGGGTGGAAGGTGAACGGAGAAAAGAGTTCTCTATCCCCTCTCACAAGAGTTTCCTTCCTAGTAACTCTGATAGATTCTGTAGAAATGAAGATTTACCTGACAGAGACCAGGTTGTCAAAACTTCTAAATTCCTGCAGTGTTCTTTATTCCACTTCTCTTCCTTCAGTGGCTCAGTGTATGGAAGTAATCGGCTTAATGGTAGCGGCAATGGACATTGTGCCGTTTGCCCGCCTACAACTCAGACCGCTGCAACTGTGCATGCTCAGTCAGTGGAATGGGGATTACACAGATTTGTCCCCTCTACTAAATCTGGATCAAGAGACCAGGGATTCTCTTCTCTGGTGGCTATCTCAGGTCCATCTGTCCAAGGGTATGACCTTCCGCAGGCCAGATTGGACAATAGTAACAACAGATGCCAGCCTTCTGGACTGGGGTGCAGTCTGGAATTCCCTGAAGGCTCAGGGCTCGTGGACTCAGGAGGAGGCTTATGTGTTTCCACTGTTTCCTCTGCTCCCTCGTCTGATTGCCAAGATCAAGCAGGAGAGAGCTTCTGTGATTTTGATAGCACCTGCGTGGCCACGCAGGACTTGGTATGCAGATCTGGTGGACATGTCATCCCTTCCACCATGGACTCTGCCGCTGAGGCAGGACCTTCTACTTCAGGGTCCTTTCAACCATCCAAATCTAATTTCTCTGCGTCTGACTGCTTGGAGATTGAACGCTTGATTTTATCAAAGCGTGGTTTCTCTGAGTCGGTCATTGACACCTTAATTCAGGCTCAAAAGCCGATCACTAGGAAAATCTATCATAAGATATGGTGTAGATATATTCATTGGTGTGAATCCAAAGGTTACTCATGGAGTAAGGTCAGGATTCCTAGGATATTATCTTTTCTCCAAGAAGGATTGGAGAAGGAATTGTCAGCTAGTCCCTTAAAGGGACAGATTTCTGCTCTGTCTATTCTTTTGCACAAGGGTCTGGTTGATTGATACTCCAGATGTTCAGGCGTTTTGTCAGGCTTTAGTTAGAATCAAGCCTGTGTTTAAACCTGTTGCTCCACCATGGAGTTTAAATTTAGTTCTTAAGGTTCTACAAGGGGTTTCGTTCGAACCTTTGCATTCCATAGATATTAAACTCTTATCTTGGAAAGTTCTGTTTTTAGTAGCTATCTCCTCAGCTCGAAGAGTTTTGGAGTTATCTGCTTTACAATGTGATTCCCCTTATCTCATTTTCCATGCAGATAAGGTAGTGTTACGTACCAAACCTGGTTTTCTTCCTAAGGTGGTATCTAATAAAAATATCAATCAGGAGATTGTTGTTCCTTCACTATGTCCTAATCCTTCTTCAAAGACGGAACGTCTATTACACAATCTTGATGTGGTTCGTGCTTTAAAATTTTATTTACAAGCTACGAAGGATTTTCGCCAAACATCTTCTTTGTTTGTGGTCTACTCTGGACAGAGGAGAGGCCAAAAGGCTTTGGGAACTTTCTTTTTGGCTAAGAAGTATAATACGCTTAGCTTATGAGACTGCTGGCCAGCAGCCTCCTGAAAGAATTACAGCTCATTCCACTAGAGCGGTAGCTTCCACATGGGCTTTTAAGAATGAGGCTTCTGTTGAACAGATTTGTAAGGCAGCGACTTGGTCTTCGCTTCATACTTTTTCTAAATTCTACAAATTTGATACTTTTGCTTCTTTGGAGGCTATTTTTGGGAGAAAGGTCTTACAGGCAGTGGTGCCTTCCGTTTAAGCGCCTGCCTTGTCCCTCCCTTCATCCGTGTCCTATAGCTTTGGTATTGGTATCCCACAAGTAATGGATGAATCCGTGGACTGGATACACCTTACAAGAGAAAACAAAATTTATGCTTACCTGATAAATTTCTTTCTCTTGTGGTTTATCCAGTCCACGGCCCGCCCTGTCATTTTAAGGCAGGTGTTTTTTATTTTTAAACTACAGTCACCACTGCACCCTATAGTTTCTCCTTTTTCTTGCTTGTCTTCGGTCGAATGACTGGGAGTGGCAGTTAGGGGAGGAGCTATATAGACAACTCTGCTGTGGGTGTCCTCTTGCAGCTTCCTGTTGGGAAGGAGAATATCCCACAAGTAATGGATGAATCCGTGGACTGGATACACCACAAGAGAAATAAATTTATCAGGTAAGCATAAATTTTGTTTTAACGTTTTTCAATCCGGTTTGGGGCCTAAGGGGTTAATCATCCATTTGCAAGTGGGTGCAATGTTGCTTTAGTCCCTTACACACACTGTAAAGACTTTACTGTAGTCCCTTACACACATTTCAAAGACTTTACTGTATTTTTACACTGTTTTGCAGTTTAAGTGCTAGTTTTTTTCTCTTAAAGGCACAGTAACGTTTTTGTTTAATTGCTGTTTCACCTTTATTAAAGTGTTTTCCAAGCTTCTTTGTCTCATTACTAGTCTGTTAACCATGTCTGACATAGAGGAAACTCCTTGTTCAATATGTTTGGAAGCCATGGTGGAACCCCCTCTTAGAATGTGCACCAAATGTACTGATATTTCTATAAACTATAAAGACCATACAGGGAGTGCAGAATTATTAGGCAAGTTGTATTTTTGAGGATTAATTTTATTATTGAACAACAACCATGTTCTCAATGAACCCAAAAAACTCATTAATATCAAAGCTGAATAGTTTTGGAAGTAGTTTTTAGTTTGTTTTTAGTTATAGCTATTTTAGGGGGATATCTGTGTGTGCAGGTGACTATTACTGTGCATAATTATTAGGCAACTTATTTATTTTTACCAGTGAAACCAATATAACATCTCAACATTCACAAATATACATTTCTGACATTCAAAAACAAAACAAAAACAAATCAGTGACAATATAGCCACCTTTCTTTGCAAGGACACTCAAAAGCCTGCCATCCATGGATTCTGTCAGTGTTTTGATCTGTTCACCATCAACATTGCGTGCAGCAGCAAACACAGCCTCCCAGACACTGTTCAGAGAGGTGTACTGTTTTCCCTCCTTGTAAATCTCACATTTGATGATGGACCACAGGTTCTCAATGGGGTTCAGATCAGGTGAACAAGGAGGCCATGTCATTAGATTTTCTTCTTTTATACCCTTTCTTGCCAGCCACGCTGTGGAGTACTTGGACGCGTGTGATGGAGCATTGTCCTGCATGAAAATCATGTTTTTCTTGAAGGATGCAGACTTCTTCCTGTACCACTGCTTGAAGAAGGTGTCTTCCAGAAACTGGCAGTAGGACTGGGAGTTGAGCTTGACTCCATCCTCAACCCGAAAAGGCTCCACAAGCTCATCTTTGATGATACCAGCCCAAACCAGTACTCCACCTCCACCTTGCTGGCGTCTGAGTCGGACTGGAGCTCTCTGCCCTTTACCAATCCAGCCACGGGCCCATCCATCTGGCCCATCAAGACTCACTCTCATTTTATCAGTCCATAAAACCTTAGAAAAATCAGTCTTGAGATATTTCTTGGCCCAGTCTTGACGTTTCAGCTTGTGTGTCTTGTTCAGTGGTGGTCGTCTTTCAGCCTTTCTTACCTTGGCCATGTCTCTGAGTATTGCACACCTTGTGCTTTTGGGCACTCCAGTGATGTTGCAGCTCTGAAATATGGCCAAACTGGTGGCAAGTGGCATCTTGGCAGCTGCACGCTTGACTTTTCTCAGTTCATGGGCAGTTATTTTGCGCCTTGGTTTTTCCACACGCTTCTTGCGACCCTGTTGACTATTTTGAATGAAACGCTTGATTGTTCGATGATCACGCTTCAGAAGGTTTGCAATTTTAAGAGTGCTGCATCCCTCTGCAAGATATCTCACTATTTTTGACTTTTCTGAGCCTGTCAAGTCCTTCTTTTGACCCATTTTGCCAAAGGAAAGGAAGTTGCCTAATAATTATGCACACCTGATATAGGGTGTTGATGTCATTAGACCACACCCCTTCTCATTACAGAGATTCACATCACCTAATATGCTTAATTGATAGCAGGCTTTCGAGCCTATACAGCTTGGAGTAAGACAACATGCATAAAGAGGATGATGTGGTCAAAATACTCATTTGCCTAATAATTCTGCACACAGTGTATTATGGCACTTAAAGATTTATCTCCAGGGGATTCTCTGACTGAAAAGAGGGAGATTATGCCATCTAGCTCTCCCCATGTGTCAGAACCTATAACTCCTGCTCAAGTGACGCCAAGTACATCTAGCGCGTCTAATTCTTTTACCTTACAGGACATGGCGGCAGTTATGAATGCTACCCTCTCAGAGGTATTCTCCAAACTGCCAGGGTTACAAGGAAAGTGAGACAGCTCTGGGGCTAGAACTAATACAGAGCTTTCTGATGCTTTAATGCCTGTGTCCGATATACCCTCACAATGCTCAGAAGCCGAGGCAGGTGAGCTTCTATCTGTGGGTGACATTTCAGACTCAGGGAAGGCGTTACTTCAGTCTGATTCTGAAATGACAGCATTTAAAATTGTGGTTCCAGAGAAATTGTGTAAAATGGACAAATACTTTGCAGTGCCTGTTTACACTGATGTTTTTCCAGTCCATAAGAGGTTTTCGGAAATTATTACTAAGGAATGGGATAGACCAGGTGTGCCGTTCTCTCTCCCTCCTGCTTTCAAAAAGATGTTTCCCATAGATGCCGCCATACGGGACTCGTAGCAGACAGTTCCTAAGGTGGAGGGAGCAGTCTCTACCCTAGCTAAGCGTACAACTATCCCCGTCGAGGACAATTGCGCTTTCCTAGATCCTATGGATAAAAAATTGGAGGGTCTCCTTAAGAAAATTTTTATACATCAGGGTTTTATTCTCCAGACTCTTGCATGCATTGACGTTCAGGCGTTTTGTCAGGCTTTAGTTAGAATCAAGCCTGTGTTTAAACCTGTTGCTCCACCTGGAGTTTAAATTTAGTTCTTAAAGTTCTTCAAGGGGTTCCGTTTGAACCTCTGCATTCCATAGATATCAAGCTTTTATCTTGGAAAGTTCTGTTTTTGGTAGCTATCTCTTCGGCTCGTAGAGTTTCAGAGTTATCTGCCTTACAGTGTGATTCCCCTTATCTGATCTTCCATGCAGATAAGGTAGTTTTGCGTACCAAACCTGGGTTTCTTCCTAAGGTGGTATCTAATAAGAATATCAATCAGGAGATTGTTGTTCCGTCACTGTGTCCTAATCCTTCTTCAAAGAAGGAACGTCTATTACACAATCTTGACGTGGTTCATGCTTTAAAGTTTTATTTACAAGCTACTAAGGATTTTCGTCAAACATCTGCATTGTTTGTTGTCTACTCTGGACAGAGGAGAGGCCAAAAGGCTTCGGCATCTTCTCTTTCTTTTTGGCTGAGAAGCATAATCCGTTTAGCTTATGAGACTGCTGGCCAGTAGCCTCCTGAAAGAAATACAGTTCATTCCACTAGAGCGGTAGCTTCCACATGGGCTTTTAAAAATGAGGCCTCTGTTGAACAGATTTGTAAGGCGGCGACTTGGTCTTCGCTTCATACTGTTTCTAAATTCTACAAATTTGATACTTTTGCTTCCTCGGAGGCAATTTTTGGGAGAAAGGTCTTACAGGCAGTGGTGCCTTCCATTTAAGTTCCTGCCTTGTCCCTCCCTTCATCCGTGTCCTAAAGCTTTGGTATTGGTATCCCACAAGTAATGGATGAACCCGTGGACTGGATACACCTTACAAGAGAAAACAAAATTTATGCTTGCCTGATAAATTTCTTTCTCTTGTGGTGTATCCAGTCCACGGCCCGCCCTGTCACTTTAAGGCAGGTGTTTTTTATTTTTAAACTACAGTCACCACTGCACCCTATAGTTTCTCCTTTTTCTTGCTTGTCTTCGGTCGAATGACTAGGGTGGCAGTTAGGGGAGGAGCTATATAGACAGCTCTGCTGTGGGTGTCCTCTTGCAACTTCCTGTTGGGAAGGAGAATATCCCACAAGTAATGGATGAACCCGTGGACTGGATACACCACAAGAGAAAGAAATTTATCAGGTAAGCATAAATTTTGTTTTTCAGTCATTGAGAAGCAGTGCATTGATTAAAAATGCCAGTAGGTGGAGCTGTCCGCTTGTGTTGCAGCAAAGATATGCAAGCCAAGCAAGCTGAAATTAATCAGTTTAACCAGACCTAAGCTATTGATCAGCTTGCAAAGTAACAAGATTTTCCTGTCTATAAATCAGTCCAGATTGGAATGCATAGAAAGAACTGTTTGCAGAAAAATTGCAAGTAAAGTCTGTGTTGTGTGATTATTTTATTAGGTTTATAATGCTGTTTATCAAATGTTTTTGTTCATTTAACTTAGTTTAATTATATATTCTGTGTTGTGTGATTATTGTATTAGGTTTATAATGCTGTTTATCGTTTAAAGCCTTAATTTCAAAGCTTTAAAATTAATGTATTAGGTGTTACTTACGCCAATTTTTTTCAATTAACAACGGTTTCTATTTACAACCATTCCTTCTGGAACCTAACCCCGGTGTAAATTGAGGGCTACCTATATATATATATATATATATATATATATATATATATATATATATATATATATATATATATATATATATATATCTGCAACACGATCTTAAGGGTTAATCAAACAATACTTCCTTTAGATTTGATAATAAATATAATAAAAAAATATCTTGCAAGCAAATGCCATACTACCTAAGTAATTTCTTCTGGGCTTGTTTTATATTATTTTTTGTTAATATTAACCAATAAGAATATTTTTATACCATGCTTGCTGTGAGATCCACACTAGCTGTCATGGAATGTTTTATATCACACAATCAGATTTTTTTTTTTACAAATGTCTTCTATAGTTTATACTTATAGTGGTTGCTAAAAGATTAAACTAATAAATCTATTATTTAAGCACATTTACCTAGACTGGTTGTTCTGGAATATTGAATAATAAATAATGAAATGGAAAAGGATATTTTTTGAATTTATAGTAATAGTTCTTTCTGAAATATTTTTACATTTATTGCATGATTTCAGAAAAATAAAAGAGACAGTATTAAAGAAAGATTACTCATCTCAAGACTACAATCACCAGCAAATATTGATAAATAAAAAGTACACGCATTTGCATATTTTTCTCTCTTTTTTTTTGAAGTTGACCATTATTTGTGTTGTGACATATATCTTTGTGAATAAGGACAACAATATTTTTTTCTACTTTCTGTATGTTCTGAATTGTATTTTTCTACGTACAATGTTATGTAATAATTGTACCTTATCTCAAAGGGCTTTAATATAGGACAGTAGTAGTACATTAAAATGATCAATAATAATTATTAATTCTCACCATTCTAATATACTTTGCCATTTGGTTTCTTTTGGGATTATTAACTAACACGTTAGGGCCAGATTACAATTGGAGCGCTAAATATTGATTTTGTGAAAACGATATTTGCGCTCCGCTGAGTAATACCAGCGCACGCTAATGTGCGATGGTATTACAAGTTGAGAGCAATGCGAATGTGAGCTTGTGTTTGCATTGCTGGGAAGCATTGCGCTCATGAGAACACGCTTCCATAGGCTCCAATTGGAGCTCGTTTTCATGGCGTGAGACACGGCATGAGAACTATCAAAACAAAGGGGGTAACTCACGCAGCCATGGCAGCAAATTTTAAAGATATATGTATATGCTTATATACATACTGTATATATTAATGTGTTACTATCTGTATATACAAATATTATAAGCATATACATATATATATTTACAGGGAACATACGGTTCCCATAGACCACAATGTAAAGGCACTTTTCAGTGCTGTTTTTTCCTAACACCCCACCAACTTCCACCAACTTTAAACCCTTATAGCTGCTTTTTGCTATTATTTTATTAAAAAAGACGTCACTATCTTTAGTTTTTAATAAAGTATATTAAACTTGATTTTGGGGGCATTTGGTGGACATTTATAAAATTGACCAGAGATCTGCTATCTGGTTAATTTTATGAACGCTAATTGCACGTGGCAGCAATAACCAGCAACCAGTTGGTTATTTATTGCGCGCCAGCAAATGGGCAAGTTTCCCAATTTGCAGGCACGCAATATATTAGCACTCTAATTTTTATCTTGCCCTTAGTGTTTTGTTATGGGTAAGAAGATAATCAATAATTTAAATATATGACTATACATGGAAAAAATATACATTATTACAGTTAGAACTCATCCATAATATCAGTTGTATTGGCTGGGCAGTTTATGCTCGTTCTGATCTTTAGTATTAGCTGCAGATATATCCAGGCCCCTTTGTCTAGGATGTTTGCTTCTGTTGTCATAGCTCTTCTGAATGCTCAGTTAGCTCTTCACAATTCATTTGACATCAGTATATTTTTTTCTGAGGCATTCTGAGGAATTTTGATAAAACGGTCTTTTTGAGCGTGTCGGGTTGCGCTCATATTACAATTTGAAAAAAAATTGTTTTCGCTCATGCACTAACCCGATGCCCGCAAAAAGCCGAACTTAGAATATTGCATAACGTATTCCAGAAAGAAGTCAATGGAACAAAAAAAGTGGACCCCTTGTGCGCAAGTATATGCTCTATTTTTTCATTAATACATATTTCTACATATATGATGGTATTTTGGTACAATATATATCTATACCTACTGTATATATAGAGCACAACATTGGAATGTAAAATATTTACAGTAAATACACAGTATAACAATTTATTAAAAATGAATATTGCATAAATATACTTTTACAGGTGTTCATCTACTTAACTGCTAAGGGCTCCAATGCACTTATATATTTGCCTTTATATGTATAAATATGTATTTATATGTTTATATGTGTATATATGTCTGTAAATACATATATACACATATAAATACATTTGTACACATACAGTATATATATATATATATATATATATATATTTGCATGTCTAAAGATGGAAATGTATCTCTATGTTATGGGAAAATTAAGATAAAGATGTGGTTGTTATTATATTTAATGCCTCAGTTTGTATGCATTTCCTTTTATTCTTTGCTTCTTTTTTTCTGTTCTTTTTAGCTATTTTTAATATAAATATGAATCATAAATTAGTTGCAGGTTTAAAATGCAATTCATCATTTTATTAGACATACAGAAGTATAAATATTTGACTTAACAAATGCAGCCAAATGTAGATAACAATAATAAAAATATGAAAATTGTATTGATGCAAGTTTGTTCCTGGATATTTAGATACAAGGCAACCATCTGTTATTTACAAACATTTAAAGGCTGCTTTAGAATGGTTCGGCATTTCTTTTCTGAGTGTCCCAATTTTGGTGCAAAGTAGTAGTAAACAAAAATAAATTTTATATATATATATATATATATATATATATATATATATATATATCCTCCAAAGAGAGATAAGCACAGTCTTACATTACCACAACTGCCAGGGTGCACTTCATATAAATTGTATCCATTCCTCGTTTGCAAGAAGGCACTCACTGGTCTTTTAGTAAAAAACAACTTTTAATTCATAGATTTAAAAAGCAATTACATCCATAACGTTTCGATGTCGTTATGACATCTTTGTCAAATGTTCTGCTAACATCACCAATATAGGACAAACATGTTCCCAAAGTAGAAAATCATGATTTTCTACTTTGGGAACATGTTTGTCCTATATTGGTGATGTTAGTAGAACATTTGACAAAGATGTCATAACGACATCGAAACGTTATGGATGTAATTGCTTTTTAAATCTATGAATTAAAAGTTGTTTTTTACTAAAAGACCAGTGAGTGCCTTCTTGCAAACGAGGAATATATATATATATATATATATATATATATATATAAAACTGTATATACTGTATATATATATATATATATATATATATATATATATATATATATATATATGTATCATATATAAAGCGCAAAAGTTTTAGCTAGGTGTGAAAAAATGAATTAATATTTGGTATGACCATCTTTTGCCTTCGAAACAGCATCAATTCTTCTAGGTACACTCGACAGGCAGGTTGTTTCAAACATCTTGGAGAACTACATTTTCTCAGTATATATATGTGTAGGACATGCTTTTATCATCCACTGTCAGAATATATAGTGAGAAAATATATAAATACATATTCCATATAAACATAAGATATAAATATGTGTGTAGGACACGCTTTTATTGCCGACAGTGACAAGTGCTTGAACTACGCATGAGCACAATTATTACCAACAGCAAAATACAACAGGTCAACTTCCTTGTCAGAATCTGCTACCACTCAATGTGCATACTGCTGATTTACATAATCACATGCCACACATTCCTTTTTAACATATGTGGAGTGTAATTATTTAATACAGAGCATGCATAGTAAGAGGTAGCAGATTCTGACAAAGGAGCAAAATCTGATAGGACAACGGCATCTGTGAGGAGAGAGTATATACAAGCACACAGAGTACTTGCCTCTGAGCCTGATTTTGTGGCATGGGACGGCCCTGACAGGACTAAAGGATACTTTTTTATCATAAACTACTCTCAATACCATTCTCTTTGCGATCACCCCACGACTACTAAGTTTTATGGGACACACATTGAGGTTTAATTTTTATTGCTACACGTGTATGGATTTGTTGTTTTTCATCATAAGGAAGACGTCCCCTTAGTTATAATGTATTTTTTTTATGTATAAATGATAGTTTTTTAAAGGTAGACAGCATTGAAATTTTGAGATTGGGTGTAATTAACTTTTAAACAAGAGGTTAGGATCATTCAATCCATTACTGCATGCCCCATTTTTAATGTGTAAATAAACTGTGTCTTTCTTGGAAATAAAGCATATTTCTCTTGTAAGAAGTATCGAGTCCACAGATTCATCCATACTTGTGGGATATTCTCCTTCCCAACAGGAAGTGGCAGAGAGAGCACCCACAGCAGAGCTGTTTATATAGCTCCTCCCTTAGCTCCACCCCCCAGTCATTCTCTCTGCCTGCTTAACTGCTAGGAAGGGCAAAGTGAGTGTGGTGACAAAAATGTTAAGTTTTTATTTTCTCAAGCAAAAGTTTGTTATTTTAAATGGTACCGGTGTGTACTATTTACTCTCTGGCAGAAAAGGGATGAAGATTTCTGCAAGGAGGATGATGATCTTAGCATTTTGTAACTAAGATCCACTGCTGTTCTCACAAGGGCTGAAGAGTACAGGAAAACATCAGTTGGGGGAACAGTTTGCAGGCTAAACTACATTAAGATATGTTCAGTCTATTTTTTTCTAGACAGACTGTTTTATTTCTAGAAAAGGCTGGCAATATCCCCATGAGGGAAAGGTAAGCTGTATTCAGTAAAAGAGGAATCCAAGCTTGCATAAAGGGCTCATAGTTACTGGTGACACTAATAGGAAAAAACGTTTTGGTTTATTTACAAATAAAACGTTTTTTTGAGGGACTTTAAGGGGTCTTTGTGGCTTGTTTAAGGTTATTAACCCACATGGATAGTTTAAGAAACACTCTGTGGTGTTTTTTAGGCCCCATAACTTCGAGTGAGGTGGGAGGGGCCTATTTTCAGTTGCACAGTTTATTTACCTCAGAAGCATCCAGCTAATTCTCCAGAGATTCCCGCTGTATTTGAGGGCTGTAAAGAGGTTTTTTCCCCCACAAATCATTCCTAAAGGGCAGGTAGGTGCCACAGCAGAGCTGTGGCAAGGTGCTGAACGTTATTTTACCGGTTTTGAAGTTTTTTCAATCTGGTTTTTACATTAAGGGGTTAATTGTTTATTTGCATAGTGGTGCAAAGTTACTAAGGCTTTATGATGCTACTGTAAAAAGAAAAAAATAGCGGCAAAGAATTTTGCCATTTTAGCACGCAGGGAGTTATGGCTTAAGTCCTGGTCTGCTGATGTGTCATCAAAATCTAAATTGTTGAACATCCCTTTCAAAGGAAAGACCCTATTCGGGCCTGCACTGAAAGAAATTATTTCAGACATCACTGGAGGGAAAGGCCATGCCCTCCCTCAGGATAAAACAAATAAGATGAGGACCAAACAAAATAATTTTCGTTCCTTTCGGAACTTCAAGGGTGGTCCCGCTTCAGCTTCCCCTGCAGCAAAGCAAGAGGGGAATTCTGTCCAATCCAAATCAGTCTGGAGACCTAACCAGGCTTGGAACAAAGGTAAACAGGCCAAGAAGCCTGCTGCTGCCTCTAAGACAGCATGAAGGGGTAGCCCCCGATCCGGGACCGGATCTAGTAGGGGGAAGACTATCTCTCTTTGCTCAGGCTTGGGCAAGAGATGTTCACGATTCCTGGGCTTTAGAAATTGTGTCCCAAGGATATCTTCTGGACTTCAAAGACTCCCCCCAAGGGGGAGGTTTCACATTTCTCAATTGTCTGCAAACCAGACAAAGAGAGAGGCGTTCTTATGCTATGTAGAAGTCCTACATACCATGGGAGTGATCCACCCAGTTCCAAGAGCGGAACAAGGGCTAGGTTTTTACTCCAACCTGTTTGTGGTTCCCAAAAAAGAGGGAACTTTCAGACCAATCTTGGATCTCACAATTATAAACAAATTCCTCAGAGTACCATCTTTCAGGATGGAGACTATTCGGACTATTCTTCCTCTGATCCAGGAGGGTCAATATATGACTACCGTGGATTTAAAGGATGCGTATCTACACATCCCTATTCACAGAGATTATCATCAATTCCTCAGATTCGCCTTCTGGACAGGTATTACCAGTTTGTGGCCCTTCCCTTCGGGTTGGCCATGGCTCCCAGAATTTTCACAAAGGTGCTAGGGTCCCTTTTGGCGGTTTATAGCAGTGGCGCCTTATCTAGACGACATCTTAATTCAGGCGTCGACTTTCCAGCTCGCCAAGTCTCACACGGACATTGCGTTGGCTTTTCTGAGATCTCACAGGTGGAAGGTGAACATAAAAAAGAGTTTTCTCGTCCCTCTCACAAGAGTTTCCTTCCTAGGGACTCTGATAGACTCAGTAGAAATGAAAATACTTTTAATCACTTGTCGAGCTCTTCATTCCATTCCTCTGCCATCAGTGGCTCAGTGTATGGAGGTAATCAGACTCATGGTAGCGGCATTGGACATAGTTCTCTATGCCCGCCTAAACCTCAGACCACTGCAACCATGCATGCTCAAACAGTGGAATGGGGATTATGCAAATTTATCTCCTCAACTGCATCTGGACCAAGAGATTCTCTTCTCTGGTTGTTGTCTCAGGACCACCTGTCTCGGAATGTGTTTCCGTAGGCCAGAGTGGCTCATAGTAACGACAGATGCCAGCCTGCTAGGCTGGGGTGCAGTCTGGAAATCACTGAAAGCACAGGGCTTATGGTCTCGGGAGGAAGCTCTCCTCCCGATAAATATTCTAGAACTAAGAGCAATATTCAAAGCGCTTCAGGCTTGGCCTCAGCTAACTGCGGCCAAATTAATCAGATTTCAGTCGGACAACATCACAACTGTAGCCTATATCAATCATCAAGGAGGAACACGGAGTTCTCTAGCGATGATGGAGGTAACCAAAATAATCCAATGGGCGGAGGATCACTCTTGCCATCTCTCAGCAATCCATATCCCAGGGGTAGAGAACTGGGAGGCGGATTTCCTAAGTCATCAAACTTTTCATCCGGGGGAGTGGGAGCTTGATCCGGAGGTATTTGCCCAGCTGACTCAGCTATGGGGCACGCCAGAATTGGATCTGATGGCGTCCCGACAGAACACCAAACATCCTTGTTACGGGTTCAGGTCCCGGGATCCCCAGGCCTTACTGATAGATGCTCTAGCAGTGCCCTGGTCCTTCAATCTGGCTTATGGATTTTCACCGTTTCCTCTCCTCCCACGTCTGGTTGCCAGAATCAAGCAGGAGAGAGCTTCGGTGATTCTGATAGCACCTGCGTGGCCACGCAGGACTTGGTATGCAGACCTAGTGGACATGTCATCTGTTCCACCGTGGACTCTGCCAATGAGGCAGGACCTTCTAATCCAAGGTCCGTTCAAGCATCCAAATCTAATTTCTCTGCGTCTGACTGCTTGGAGATTGAACGCCTGATTCAATCAAAGCATGGTTTCTCTGAGTCGGTCATTGATACCCTGATTCAGGCTAGAAAGCCTGTTACCAGGAAAATCTATCATAAGATTTGGCGCAAATATCTTTGTTGGTGTGAATCCAAGGGTTACTCATGGAGTACGATTCAGATTCCTAGAATGTTGTCCTTTCTCCAAGAAGGATTGGAGAAAGGATTATCAGCTAGTTCCTTAAAGGGACAAATATCTGCTCTGTTTATTCTTTTACACAAACGTCTGGCAGATGTTCCAGACGTTCAAGCATTTAGTCAGGCCTTGGTCAGGATCAAGCCTGTATTTAAACCTGTTGCTCCGCCATGGAGCCTAAACTTGGTTCTTCAAGGGGTTCCGTTTGAACCTATGCATTCCATAGATATTAAGCTTCTATCTTGGAAAGTTTTGTTTTTAGTAGCTATCTCTTCGGCTCGAAGAGTTTCTGAGTTATCTGCTTTACAGTGTGACTCACCTTATCTTGTTTTCCATGCAGACAAGGTGGTTTTACGCACCAAACCTGGATTCCTTCCTAAGGTTCTTTCTAATAGGAATATCAATCAGGAAATTGTTGTTCCTTCGCTGTGTCCTAATCCTTCTACAAAGAAGGAACGTCTGTTGCACAATCTTGATGTGGTTCGTGCTTTAAAGTTCTACTTACAAGCAACCAAAGATTTCCGTCAAACATCTTCATTGTTTGTTGTCTATTCTGGTAAGCGAAGAGGTCAAAAGGCTGCGGCTACCTCTCTTTCTTTTTGGCTGAAAAGCATCATCCGTATGGCTTATAAGACTGCTGGCCAGCAGCCTCCTGAAAGAATTACTACTCATTCTACTAGAGCAGTGGCTTCCACATGGGCTTTTAAAAATGAGGCTTCTGTTGAACAGATTTGTAAGGCGGCGACTTGGTCTTCACTTCATACTTGAAATTTTACAAATTCGATACTTTTGCTTCTTCGGAGGCTATTTTTGGGAGAAAGGTTCTGCAAGCAGTGGTGCCTTCCGTTTAAGGTACCTGTCTTGTCCCTCTCTTCATCCGTGTCATAAAGCTTTGGTATTGGTATCCCACAAGTATGGATGAATCTGTGGACTCGATACATCTTACAAGAGAAAACAGAATTTATGCTTACCTGATAAATTTCTTTCTCTTGTGATGTATAGAGTCCACGGCCCGCCCTGTCTATTTAAGACAGGTAGTATATTTTTATTTTAAAAAACTTCAGTCACCACTGCACCCTATAGTTTCTCCTTTTTCTTCCTAGGCTTCGGTCGAAAGGGAGGAGCTATATAGACAGCTCTGCTGTGGGTGCTCTCTCTGCCACTTCCTGTTGGGAAGGAGAATATCCCACAAGTATGGATGAATCCGTTGACTCGATACATCACAAGAGAAAGAAATTTATCAGGTAAGCATAAATTCTGTTTTTACTCTTTTAACGTTCTGCTGTATAGCGCCCTCCTTAAGTGTGTTAGTTGTCTAGATGATTTGATTGGCAAGGTAGGAGGCAGTCTAGTTGTAGTGGCTTTAAAAGTAGTAAATCTAGCACATTACCTTCTTTTATCTTTGATTCATTCTCCGGACAGTAGATGGGTGTACCCACTGGTTTCTGCTAATTTTGAGCTGATGATGATGCTGGACATCGTCCAGTTGTGAAGGGAAATAAGCATGATGTGTCTTTCATCTGCTGCACTGTTTCCTTGGCTGACTATTGCGTCTAAATTTCTCAACATTTCCCATTTCTTTGTGCTTCTTCAGAAGAGATTGGACAGCACATCTTTAATTCCCTGTCTGCCTTGACATTTCTGCCTTTGAGAGACCTTGCTGATACAGCATAACTACCTTGTGTGCTCAGTCTTGCCATGGTGTATGACTTTGTACATTAAATTGATTTTAGGAACCTCACCGTATTAGCAGAGTTTGGCTGTTCCACACCCAGCTTTATTAATCCTACACAGCTGTTTCTTTTTCAGTTAATGATTGTGTTTCAACCTATATATTAAATTGATGGCCATTATCACCTGTTTGGTATAATAGTTTAATCATGCACTGACTATATGCCTAGAAATTGATTTTTCTTCTGCTTACTTACTTTGCATGTAATTAATTAATTAATACAAATAAACTATTAACATTTCTATTTTTGAAAGCACTCTTACTTTTTTTTTACAACTGCCTACAACTTTTTGCACAGTAGTGTGTGTATCACCTTACAGTATTGCATTACTTCTAAGTTAAACAGTAGGGTATTTGCTCTTATGTAAAATGAAAAACTAACAGTTCTGATTTACTATATTAACCCCTTAATGACAGAGGACGTTCCAGGTATGTCATAGAAAAAACTCCCCTTAACGACAATTGACATACCTGGCACGTCCTCTGTTGTTTGAAGTGCTGGAAGCGATCATGATCGCTTCCAGCTGCTTACAAGGAATTGTAGTGATGCCTCAATATTGAGGCATCACTGCAATCCCCTATTTTACCAACCGATGCAGAGAGGGCCACTCTGTGGCCCTCTCTGCATCGGCCATTGATGATAACACATTCGTTGGTGGGTGGGAGCAGTTTCTGGGAGGAGGGTAGGCTGTATGTGGCTTTTCGATGCATCCCGATCTGTTAGCGCATTGTCAGCGGTTGCGGCCGAGGGGTGGGGGCGGCGTGTGCGTGCAAGCAAAATATGCCCTCAAGAGGAAATATAAAAAAGACCGATGCAGTTGAACGGGGGATCTCAGTTGTTTAGTAAGGGATCTGGGAGGGGGAGGGATGTAGATTATTGAGGGGGGCCAGCTACACTACAGAAAACAAATGTTTCATATAAAAAAGTAAAAAAAAACAATTTTGGGGGGCAAATTGGGTACTTGCAGACAGCTGCCAGTACCCAAGATGGCGGCAAATAGGTAGAGGGGGAGGTTTAGAGAGATGTATGGGGGGGGGTCATGGAGGTTGTGGGATAAGGGGGGATCCATCAATGCAGACTGTATGAAAAAATAAATAATAAATGCTTTTTATTTCAGTACTGGCAGATTTTCTGCCAGTACTTAAGATGGTGGTGACAATTGTGAGGTGGGGGAAGGAAGAGAGCTGTTTGAGGGGGGTCAGGGGGGGATCAGGGGGTGGGATGTGTCAGGTGGGAGGCTGATCTCTACACTAAAGCTAAGCTAAAAATTAACCCTACAAGCTACCTAATTAACCCCTTAACTGCTGGGCATATTACAAGTGTGGTGCGCAGCGGGCATTTAATGGCCTTATTATTACCAAGAAGCAACGCCAAAGCCATATATGTCTGCTATTTCTGAACAAAGGGGAACCTAGACAAGCATTTACAACCATTTGTGCCATAATTGCACAAGCTGTTTGTAAATAATTTCAGTGAGAAACCTAAAATTGTGAAAAATTTAACCGTTTTTTTTATTTGATCGCATTTTGCGGGGAAATGATGGCATGAAATATACCAAAATGGGCCTAGATCAATAATTTGGGTTTTCTACTACACTACACTAAAGCTAAAATTAAACCTAAAAGCTCCCTACAAGCTTCCTAATTAACCCCTTCACTGCTGGGCATAATACACGTGTGGTGTGCAGCGGCATTTAGCGGCCTTCTAATTACCAAAAAGCAACGCCAAAGCCATATATGTCTGTTATTTCTGAACAAAGGGGATCCCAGAGAAGTATTTACAACCATTTATGCCATAATTGCACAAGTTGTTTGTAAATAAATTCAGAAACCTAAAGTTTGTGAAAAAATTTGTGAAAAAGTCAACAATTTTTTTTATTTGATCGCATTTGGTGGTGAAATGGTGGCATGAAATATACCAAAATGGGCCTAGATCAATACTTTGGGATGTCTTCTAAATAAAAATACATACATGTCAAGGGATATTCAGGGATTCCTGAAAGATATCAGTGTCCCAATGTAACTAGCGCTGATTTTGAAAAAAAGTGGTTTGGAAATAGTGCTACTTGTATTTTTTTGTTCTATAACTTGCAAAAAAGCAAATAACATGTAAACATTGGGTATTTCTAAACTCAGGACAAAATTTAGAAACTATTTAGCATGGGTGTTTTTTGGTGGTCGTAGATGTGTAACAGATTTTGGGGGTCAAAGTTAGAAAAAGTGTGGTTTTTTCCATTTTTTTCCTCATATATATATTTTTTTTTTTATAGTAAATTATAAGATATGATGAAAATAATGGTATCTTTAGAAAGTCCATTTAATGTCGAGAAGAACGGTATATAATATGTGTGGGTGAAGTAAATGAGTAAGAGGAAAATTACAGCTAAACACAAACACTGCAGAAATGTAAAAATAGCCATTGTCATTAAGGGTAAGAAAATTGAAAAATGGTCCGGTCATTAAGAGGTTAAACATACAGGCCCCACAGTAGGAAATCAATGCAACAACAGTCACTACACTTTTCAATACTGAGATTCAAATCTTTTATTTTTTTTTCAATACTTCGTATGTCCACCTTTATTTTTGATGACAGACTCAATCTTCCTCGGCATGGAGGATACCAGTGTTGCACAAACTTCTGGATAGATGTTCTGTCATTCTTCAGAGACAATTTTTAAGCTACTCTTTGCCGGAGGGGTTTTGTTGCTCTACCTTTCTCTTTAAAGGGACATGAAACCCAAATTTTTTCTTTTGTGATTTAGAAAGAGCATGTCATTTTAAACAACTTTCTAATTTACTTCTATTATCTAATTTGCTTCATTCTCTTGATAGCACTTGCTGAAAAGCATATCTAGATATGCTCAGTAGCTGCTGATTGGTTGCTGCACATAGAGGCCTTGTGTGATTGGCTCACACATGTGCATTGCTATTTCTTCAACAAAGGATATCTAAAGAATTGAGCACATTAGATAATAGAAGTAAATTGGAAAGTTGTTTAAAATTACATGCCCTATCTGAATCATGAAAGTTTAATTTTGACTAGACTGCCCCTTTAAAGGATTCAAGTTAGAAAACATACTTGGCCAGGTCAAAGTTTTAAATTTGTTCTTCTTTAGAAACTCTTTTGTGATTTTGGCAGCGTGCTTTGGATTGTTATCATGCTGGAATATTCTTCTTCTGCCAAGCTTCTGGAGACTGGGAGTTATCTTGTCAGACAATATTTTAGTATATCCACAGCCATTCATGGTGTGCATTCATGGTATGCTTCACTGTTATTACTATGCATTCACTGTGGTAGTCCTGGCTAGGTTCACGCCAAACATGTTGGATCCCATCTGAACTGAACAAGTTTATCTTGGTCTCATCTGACAAAAGAATGTGCTCCCAATATTCATTAGGCTTCTTTTCATGTTCTTTAGCAAAGCTTAATCTTTTAGTTTTGTGCAGAAGAACAAGCAAGCTTTTTTCTCGGACACTGTTTATAGAGGTTGATTTTATGCAATGTTCTTCACACTGTCTGAGCTGTCACAGAAACTCAGATTTCCATTGATAACCCTTGAGTCAAGTCTGAAGCACTTACCCATCTGTTTTTCAGAGCTAGATTGTACAAGTAGAGCACTGTGTGTAGCATAATTTTAGAAGGACAGCCACTGTGACTCGGATTATTGGTACTATGGTTCATTCTATGCCTCCTGCTTACTGCTGCAACTGTGTTTTGACTGATATTTAGTTGGTCACTGATCATCCTATATCCTTTTCCATCTTTGTGAAGTCTCAATCAATTCCTCTGTAAATTCTTTTCCATGTGGAACAATGATGCAGACAGTGGCAGACCTAATGAAATGGTCTATCTGGCACACAATTGGCTGCAGGGTACATATGTATGGGGCCTAATGTAGCTGAAATGGGAAAGCAACATTAAAGTCTGATCCAATGCACAGATGAGCTGTAGAGCAGGGTAAACAGTTGATTTAGAGATTGTCTGGCTCAAAGCACCTGGCACAAGAGTTGAGGTGGTGAAGGCTGTTCTAAATTGTGGTGTTCACAGGTTATTTTAGAACTTTGTTCATGAAATGAGGCTTATTGGAAATCACAGGTGTACTCAATTTTGTTTCAATGATCACAGGTTTTCTAACTTGTGTGTCAGTGATTACAAGTGTATTCACTTTTGTTGCATTGAGTTTCTACTTTGGGGCCTGTATTTTCAATATAGTTTTTCTAAAGTATTTTTCTTTTGATTGTTCATAAGAAAAAATACTCTACTTTTCAACTTAGAAATGATGCAATTATTGACAGGTTATACAATTTTTAATAATTTGACATTTTAAGTTATATTTCACATTTGTGTACTCACTTCTGTTTATATATACTATATGTGTAATATATGTTTATATATATAGAAATGGTTTTTAATTTGTATTGTAATATGGAAGTTATCACTTTTATAATAATAACTTAATATGTATAAGATGTATTAATGGAGACGGCAGTAGGTCTAATGCACATGCACTTGTCTATCATGTGTACTGTAAATGCCAGTGGCATTATATGTGACTTCAATCAGACTTATACATCACTTACTTGCAGCACTCAATGATGCTAATGGTATTTGAAATGAACTGCTGTGAATTTCAAACACAGTTAAAATGTCCATGTAATTGTTTTAAAGTTATCATCTGTTGCTCATAGCATTTTGCAGTAGAAGACTAAATAATAGTGTCAGTAACTAATTGAATACTTATTTCCACTTGACAGATATATTATTTAATATTAATACCTATTCTTTAACAGAAAAAACACCTTTTTAAATATAAGAAAGTTTTCTTACAATTGAGTCACCAAATAAAATGTGTATATTTATTACCATACTTTTTGTCTTTGATTGAGACTAACTTGGATACAGTTTCAAGCACAAACCTGTTTTGTTTTTGCATGGCAAGAGTATGTCCTTCTGATAAAATAATTTGGGCATAAGGGAAAGATTATCAGTTTAGTTTATCTTTTAGTTTAAAAAAGATAAGTTCAAAGAACGATACTTTCAGGAACAAAACAATGAGCAGTGTCATAGAAAAAACAACAACAAAAGTTGTTTCTATCCTTAAAGGAACAGTAAAGTCAAAATGAAACCTTCATGATTCAGATAGAGCATGCAATTTTAAACAACTTTCCAATTTACTTCTATTATACATGTTGCTTAGTTCTCCTGGTACCCTTTGTTAAAGAGTTATCCTAAGTGAGCTCAAAAGTGTGCACATGTCCTTAGCCATCAGGCAAGTATTTGCAAAAATGCTTAAAGTGACAGTCTACACCAACATTTTTTTTATTTAAAAAGATAGATAATCCCTTTATTACCCATTCCCTGTTTTTGCATAACCAACACAGTTATATTAATATACTTTTTACCTCTGTGATTAACTTGTATCTAAGCCTTTGCAGACAACCTCCTTATCTAAGTGCCTTTGACAGACATGCAGTGTAGTCAATCAGAGAAGACTCCCAAATAACTTCACGGGAGTGAGCACAATGTTATCTATATGACACATGTGAACTAGCACAGTCTAACTGTGAAAAACTTTCAAAATACTCTGAGCTAGGAGGCGGTTTTCAACTGTTTACAAATCAGTTTGAGCCTAGCTAGGTTTAGCTTTTCAAAAACACCACCAAGGGAACAAAGCAAATTTGATGATAAAATTAAATTGGAAAGTTGTTTAAAATTGCATGCCCTATCTGAATCATGAAAGTTTAGTTTTGACTAGACTGTCCCTTTAAGACAATGTTATATATAGTGATGTCCCGAACTGTTCGCCCGCGAACGGTTCACAATGAACATAGCTTGTTCGCGTTTGTGGGCGAACACATGGCAATGTTCGATCCGCCCCATGTGTCATCATTGTGGAAACTTTGACCCTTTATGTCACAGCCGCCTGACACATTAGAGCCAATCAACATCAGACACTCCCTCACAGACCCTCCCAGCTACTCGGAATCCGCCATTTTAGACTCATAACGACCTTGCTTTCTTAATGAGAGGACGTGTTGTGTTTTTGCTCCTGACATTAATAGGAAAAACATAGCTAGGCTAGTGTATTTACAGTCCAGAAGGACTCCACTCATCTGTGCTGCAAGCACAGCACCCCAAAAAGCCCTTTTTAGGGCTATATTTCATGCCGTTTTTTTTTTTTTGTTGTTGTTTTTTTATTAGCATTTGCCTGGCTTTCAGCTGTGTGTTTAAGGCTCACAGCATATGCTGTGACTACTGCCACCACTGATATCTCCCTAACAACATTAGTTTAAATTTAAATAACCAAAAAATTTAATTATTTTTCTAGTGTAATTTATTTTCATTTTCTATCAGGCCAGTGTCACACAGCATATACTCTGGTTCATTGCTCTGTGCCAGCCAGCAGCCACCAGTGTTAATATCCGTTTATAACATTATTTTAAATATAAAAAAAAAAAAAAAAAAAAATTTGCTAGTGTAATCTAATTACATTTACTATCAGGCCTGTGTCTGTCAGGCTCACTCAGCATTAATATACCTCATTTTTTTTCAGTCTTTTGGTTAATTGGTCTGTGCCAGACAGCCACCCAGCACTCATATCTATTCTTCTTCACCTTAATTTTAATATAAAAAAAAAAAGTTTAAATTTGTTTGCTAGTGTAATCTAATATAATTTTCTATCCGGCCTGTGTGTTTTGCTGACATACAGAGCCTACTGTGTTTACTTGCTGCCCTCCCTAGTCTATGAGCCACGACTCATATGTGTTTAACCTTTTTTTAATTCCCCCCCCAAAAAAATAATTTCAATAATTTTTCTAGTGTAATCTAATAGTATTTTCTATCAGGCGTGTGTGTATCCGACTTACAGAGCCTACTGTTTTTAATAGCTGCCCTTCCAAGGCTATCAGCCACGACTCATATGTATGTGCTTAACCTTTTTCTTAAAATTTCCAAAAAAAAGTCTTTAAATCATTATGCTAGTGTAATCTAATTGTATTTTCTATCAGGCCTGTGTCTAACTGTCTATCTGACTTACACAGCATACTGTTGTTATAATTGCTGCCCTACATAGCAGCCAGCCAGTGCGACCACTCATAGAGTCATATGTGCATTGCACTTCTTAACATAATTTTAATATTAAAATCTAAAATTTTACAATTTTACAATTTGCTAGTGTAATGTAACTTAATTTTCTATCAGGCCTGTGTTTTTGTCACTTACACAGCATACTGTGTTAAATTTCTGCCCTACCTACCATCCACGACTCATATCTGCCAGCCTGTGTGCCAGGCCCAACTAGCCAATTAGTGGCACCAATCACAATTCTTGTAACAGTAATTAAAAAAAAAAATCATAATTTTTTGGACTGCAAATATTCAGTCTCCTAGTGCCATTGAATTGCATTTACCTCCTGCCTGCCACTGCCAGCCTTTTGTGCCAGGCCGTCCAGCCAACTATTTACACCAATCATAATTGTTGTCACAGACAGTATAGTTACTAATTTAAATTAAACCTTTTTTTATTGTTGATCTTAATCCTCAGTTTGCTCGTGCCCTAGAATTGCACTTTTCTTCTGCCTTCCAAGCCTGTGTGCCAGGCCTACTTGAAAAATATTTACACCAATCATAGTTGTTGTGACAGTATTCTTAATAATTAAAAATTAAAATTGTTGGTAATAGTTGTTGAGAATCCTCAGTGTGCTGGTGCCATTGAATAGCACTTTCCTGCTGCCTTGCAGCCTGCTGTGAGCCAGGCCCACCTAGCCAATTGTTGCCAGCAATCATATTTCTTTTAACAGTATTGCAAAAATTGTCAATCATCACTGTTTTGACTGTCAGTAATCAGTCTCCTAGTGTCCTTGAATTGCATCTACCTCCTGCCTGCCATCCTTTTGTGCCAGGCCGTCTTGCCAACTATTTACACCAATCATAATTTTTGGTCACAGTATAGTTACTAATTAAAAATAAAAAATTCTTGATTGTTGATGATCTTAATCCTCAGTTTGCTCGTGCCCTAGAATTGCACTTTTCTACAGCCTTCCAAGCCTGTGTGCCAGGCCTACTTGAAAAATATTTACACCAATCATATTTGTTGTGACAGTATTCTTAATAATTAAAAATTAAAATTTTTGTTAATAGTTGTTGTGAATCCTCAGTTTGCTGGTGCCATTGAATAGCACTTTCCTCCTGCCTTGCAGCCTGCTGTGAGCCAGGCCCACCTAGCCATTTGTTGCCAGCAATCATATTTCTTTTAACAGTATTGCAAAAATTGTCAATCATCACTGTTTTGACTGTCAGTAATCAGTCTCCTAGTGTCCTTGAATTGCATCTACCTCCTGCCTGCCAGCCTTTTGTGCCAGGCCGTCTTGCCAACTATTTACACCAATCCTAATTTTTTGTCACAGTATAGTTACTAATTAAAATGAAAAAAATCTTGATTGTTGATGATCTTAATCCTCAGTTTGCTCGTGCCCTAGAATTGCACTTTTCTACAGCCTTCCAAGCCTGTGTGCCAGGCCTACTTGAAAAATATTTACACCAATCATATTTGTTGTGACAGTATTCTTAGTAATTAAAAATTTAAATTTTTGATAATAGTTGTTGTGAATCCTCAGTTTGCTGGTGCCAGTGAATAGCACTTTCCTCCTGCCTTGCAGCCTGCTGTGTGCCTGGCCCACCTAGCCAATTATTGCCAGCAATCATATTTCTTTTAACAGTATTGCAAAAATTGTCAATCATCACTGTTTTGACTGTCAGTAATCAGTCTCCTAGTGTCCTTGAATTGCATTTACCTCCTGCCTGCCAGCCTTTTGTGCCAGGCCGTCTTGCCAACTATTTACACCAATCATAATTGTTGTCACAGTATAGTTACTAATTAAAATTAAAAAATTCTTGATTGTTGATGATCTTAATCCTCAGTTTGCTCCTGCCCTAGAATTGCACTTTTTTACTTCCTTGCAAGACTGTGTACCAGGCGTACTTGAAAAATATTTACACCAATCATATTTGTTGTGACAGTATTCTTAATAATTAAAAATCAATTTTTTTGTTAATAGTTGTTGTGAATCCTCAGTTTGCTGGTGCCATTGAATAGCACTTTCCTCCTGCCTTGCAGCCTGCTGTGAGCCAGGCTCACCTAGCCATTTGTTGCCAGCAATCATATTTCTTTTAACAGTATTGCAAAAATTGTCAATCATCACTGTTTTGACTGTCAGTAATCAGTCTCCTAGTGTCCTTGAATTGCATCTACCTCCTGCCTGCTATCCTTTTGTGCCAGGCCGTCTTGCCAACTATTTATACCAATCATAATTGTTGTCACAGTATAGTTACTAATTAAAATTAAAAAATTCTTGATTGTTGATGATCTTAATCCTCAGTTTGCTTGTGCCCTAGAATTGCACTTTTCTACAGCCTTCCAAGCCTGTGTGCCAGGCCTACTTGAAAAATATTTACACCAATCATATTTGTTGTGACAGTATTCTTAATAATTAAAAATTAAAATTTTTGTTAATAGTTGTTGTGAATCCTCAGTTTGCTGGTGCCATTGAATAGAACTTTCCTCCTGCCTTGCAGCCTGCTGTGAGCCAGGCCCACCTAGCCATTTGTTGCCAGCAATCATATTTCTTTTAACAGTATTGCAAAAATTGTCAATCATCACTGTTTTGACTGTCAGTAATCAGTCTCCTAGTGTCCTTGAATTGCATCTACCTCCTGCCTGCAAGCCTTTTGTGCCAGGCCGTCTTGCCAACTATTTACACCAATCATACTTTTTGGTCACACTATAGTTACTAATTAAAAATAAAAAATTCTTGATTGTTGATGATCTTAATCCCCAGTTTGCTCGTGCCCTAGAATTGCACTTTTCTACAGCCTTCCAAGCCTGTGTGCCAGGTCTACTTGAAAAATATTTACACCAATCATATTTGTTGTGACAGTATTTTTAGTAATTAAAAATTAAAATTTTTGTTAATAGTTGTTGTGAATCCTCAGTTTGCTGGTGCCAGTGAATAGCACTTTCCTCCTGCCTTGCAGCCTGCTGTGTGCCCGGCCCACCTAGCCAATTATTGCCAGCAATCATATTTCTTTTAACAGTATTGCAAAAATTGTCAATCATCACTGTTTTGACTGTCAGTAATCAGTCTCCTAGTGTCCTTGAATTGCATCTACCTCCTGCCTGCAAGCCTTTTGTGCCAGGCCATCTTGCCAACTATTTACACCAATCATACTTTTTGGTCACACTATAGTTACTAATTAAAAATAAAAAATTCTTGATTGTTGATGATCTTAATCCCCAGTTTGCTCGTGCCCTAGAATTGCACTTTTCTACAGCCTTCCAAGCCTGTGTGCCAGGTCTACTTGAAAAATATTTACACCAATCATATTTGTTGTGACAGTATTTTTAGTAATTAAAAATTAAAATTTTTGTTAATAGTTGTTGTGAATCCTCAGTTTGCTGGTGCCAGTGAATAGAACTTTCCTCCTGCCTTGCAGCCTGCTGTGTGCCCGGCCCACCTAGCCAATTATTGCCAGCAATCATATTTCTTTTAACAGTATTGCAAAAATTGTCAATCATCACTATTTTGACTGTCAGTAATCAGTCTCCTAGTGTCCTTGAATTGCATTTACCTCCTGCCTGCCAGCCTTTTGTGCCAGGCCGTCTTGCCAACTATTTACACCAATCCTAATTTTTTGTCACAGTATAGTTACTAATTAAAATTAAAAAATTCTTGATTGTTGATGATCTTAATCCTCAGTTTGCTCGTGCCCTAGAATTGCACTTTTCTACTGCCTTCCAAGCCTGTGTGCCAGGCCTACTTGAAAAATATTTACACCCATCATATTTGTTATGACAGTATTCTTAGTAATTAAAAATGAAAATTTTTGATAATAGTTGTTGTGAATCCTCAGTTTGCTGGTGCCAGTGAATAGCACTTTCCTCCTGCCTTGCAGCCTGCTGTGTGCCTGGCCCACCTAGCCAATTATTGCCAGCAATCATATTTCTTTTAACAGTATTGCAAAAATTGTCAATCATCACTGTTTTGACTGTCAGTAATCAGTCTCCTAGTGTCCTTGAATTGCATTTACCTCCTGCCTGCCAGCCTTTTGTGCCAGGCCGTCTTGCCAACTATTTACACCAATCATAATTGTTGTCACAGTATAGTTACTAATTAAAATTAAAAAATTCTTGATTGTTGATGATTTTAATCCTCAGTTTGCTCCTTCCCTAGAATTGCACTTTTTTACTTCCTTGCAAGACTGTGTACCAGGCGTACTTGAAAAATATTTACACCAATCATATTTGTTGTGACAGTATTCTTAATAATTAAAAATCAAAATTTTTGTTAATAGTTGTTGTAAATCCTCAGTTTGCTGGTGCCATTGAATAGCACTTTCCTCCTGCCTTGCAGCCTGCTGTGAGCCAGGCCCACCTAGCCATTTGTTGCCAGCAATCATATTTCTTTTAACAGTATTGCAAAAATTGTCAATCATCACTGTTTTGACTGTCAGTAATCAGTCTCCTAGTGTCCTTGAATTGCATCTACCTCCTGCCTGCTATCCTTTTGTGCCAGGCCGTCTTGCCAACTATTTACACCAATCATAATTGTTGTCACAGTATAGTTACTAATTAAAATTAAAAAATTCTTGATTGTTGATGATCTTAATCCTCCGTTTGCTTGTGCCCTAGAATTGCACTTTTCTACAGCCTTCCAAGCCTGTGTGCCAGGCCTACTTGAAAAATATTTACACCAATCATATTTGTTGTGACAGTATTCTTAATAATTAAAAATTAAAATTTTTGTTAATAGTTGTTGTGAATCCTCAGTTTGCTGGTGCCATTGAATAGAACTTTCCTCCTGCCTTGCAGCCTGCTGTGAGCCAGGCCCACCTAGCCATTTGTTGCCAGCAATCATATTTCTTTTAACAGTATTGCAAAAATTGTCAATCATCACTGTTTTGACTGTCAGTAATCAGTCTCCTAGTGTCCTTGAATTGCATCTACCTCCTGCCTGCAAGCCTTTTGTGCCAGGCCGTCTTGCCAACTATTTACACCAATCATACTTTTTGGTCACACTATAGTTACTAATTAAAAATAAAAAATTCTTGATTGTTGATGATCTTAATCCCCAGTTTGCTCGTGCCCTAGAATTGCACTTTTCTACAGCCTTCCAAGCCTGTGTGCCAGGCCTACTTGAAAAATATTTACACCAATCATATTTGTTGTGACAGTATTTTTAGTAATTAAAAATTAAAATTTTTGTTAATAGTTGTTGTGAATCCTCAGTTTGCTGGTGCCAGTGAATAGCACTTTCCTCCTGCCTTGCAGCCTGCTGTGTGCCCGGCCCACCTAGCCAATTATTGCCAGCAATCATATTTCTTTTAACAGTATTGCAAAAATTGTCAATCATCACTGTTTTGACTGTCAGTAATCAGTCTCCTAGTGTCCTTGAATTGCATTTGCCTCCTGCCTGCCAGCCTTTTGTGCCAGGCCGTCTTGCCAACTATTTACACCAATCATAATTGTTGTCACAGTATAGTTACTAATTAAAATTAAAAAATTCTTGATTGTTGATGATCTTAATCCTCAGTTTGCTCGTGCCCTAGAATTGCACTTTTTTACTTCCTTGCAAGACTGTGTGCCAGGCCTACTTGAAAAATATTTACACCAATCATATTTGTTGTCACAGTATTCTTAATAATTAAAAATTTAAATTTTTGTTAATAGTTGTTGTGAATCCTCAGTTTGCTGGTGCCATTGAATAGCACTTTCCTCCTGCCTTGCAGCCTGCTGTGAGCCAGGCCCACCTAGCCATTTGTTGCCAGCAATCATATTTCTTTTAACAGTATTGCAAAAATTGTCAATCATCACTGTTTTGACTGTCAGTAATCAGTCTCCTAGTGTCCTTGAATTGCATCTACCTCCTGCCTGCTATCCTTTTGTGCCAGGCCGTCTTGCCAACTATTTACAACAATCATAATTTTTGGTCACAGTATAGTTACTAATTAAAATTAAAAAAATCTTGATTGTTGATGATCTTAATCCTCAGTTTGCTCGTGCCCTAGAATTGCATTTTTCTACTGCCTTCCAAGCCTGTGTGCCAGGCCTACTTGAAAAATATTTACACCAATCATAGTTGTTGTGACAGTATTCTTAATAATTAAAAATTAAAATTGTTGGTAATAGTTGTTGAGAATCCTCAGTTTGCTGGTGCCATTGAATAGCACTTTCCTGCTGCCTTGCAGCCTGCTGTGAGCCAGGCCCACCTAGCCAATTGTTGCCAGCAATCATATTTCTTTTAACAGTATTGCAAAAATTGTCAATCATAACTGTTTTGACTGTCAGTAATCAGTCTCCTAGTGTCCTTGAATTGCATCTACCTCCTGCCTGCCAGCCTTTTGTGCCCGTCCGTCTTGCCAACTATTTACACCAATCCTAATTTTTTGTCACAGTATAGTTACTAATTAAAATTAAAAAATTCTTGATTGTTGATGATCTTAATCCTCAGTTTGCTCGTGCCCTAGAATTGCACTTTTCTACTGCCTTCCAAGCCTGTGTGCCAGGCCTACTTGAAAAATATTTACACCAATCATATTTGTTGTGACAGTATTCTTAGTAATTAAAAATTAAAATTTTTGTTAATAGTTGTTGTGAATCCTCAGTTTTCTGGTGCCAGTGATTAGCACTTTCCTCCTGCCTTGCAGCCTGCTGTGTGCCCGGCCCACCTAGCCTATTATTGCCAGCAATCATATTTCTTTTAACAGTATTGCAAAAATTGTCAATCATCACTGTTTTGACTGTCAGTAATCAGTCTCCTAGTGTCCTTGAATTGCATTTACCTCCTGCCTGCCAGCCTTTTGTGCCAGGCCATCTTGCCAACTATTTACACCAATCATAATTGTTGTCTACAGTATAGTTACTAATTAAAAATAAAAAAATTTTGATTGTTGATCTTAATCCTCAGTTTGCTTGTGCCATTGAATTGCACTTTTCTACTGCCTGCCAGCCTGTGTGCCAGGCCCAACTATCCAATTAGTGCCAGCAATCATATTTCTTTTAACAGTAATGCAAAATTTGTCAATCATCACTGTTTTGACTGTCAATCAGCAGTCTACTAGTGCCCTTGAATTGCATATTCCTCCTGCCTGCCTGCCTGTGTGCCAGTCCCAACTAGCCAATTAGTGCCACCAATCATATTTATTGTCACAGGATTGGAAGTTTTGTTAATCATAACTGTTTTGACTGTGATTCTTCAGTCTCCTAGTGCCATTGAATTGCAGTTTCCTTTCTCCCAGCGTGTGTGCCAGACAGACCCATTTGCCAACTAGTGCCAAACAATCATATTTGTTGTCACAGTACTTGTAATATTTTAAAAAATTAACAATTTGTGATTTTTAAAACATCTGTCTTTTTGGTTGTTGTCAGTCTCACAGTGTATACTCTGCCCACTTTCACAGTGCCACCACTCAATTGGTGTAATAGTATTGTTAGTGCCAATTTTAAAAAAAATGACAGGCAGAGGCAGGCCACCCCGCAGGTTCCGTGGTCATGGTCGTGGTGCTGTGATTCCTTTAGACCCTACAAATATGCACATTGTTCAGACGCCGGGTGCAAGGGGGGACGCGAAAAGTTCTGAGGAGGACCTAGTAGAATGGCTAACACAGGACACCCAATCTTCTTCAGCTTCCGCTGCTATTCCTCCTAACCTTGACGCACCATCTAAGTCCAGCTGTGCTTTGGGCAGGTCTCAAGTGACCAGTGCCACTCCCCCGCCTGTCGCCACCACCAACACTAGCACCACAGTCGCTTCACTTGATCTGTCACAGGAGTTATTGACACATCATTTGGAAGAAATGAGTGATGCGCAACCATCATTGACAGAGGATGTAGATAATAGTGATCAGTCTCAGTCAGGCAGCATTACCGACATGGAGGTACGGTGTGATGATGATGATGATGATGTTGTACCCGCTGCTGCTTCCTTTCTTGATGTTTCAGATACAAGTGAAGCGGTTGATGATGATGTGTCGGTGGATGTCATGTGGGTGCCTGCTAGAAGAGAAGAAGAAGACGGGGAAAGTTCAGATGGGGAGACCGAGAGGAGGAGGAGGAGGAGACGATTTGGAAGCACGGGGAGGTCGTCTCAAGGAGCTAGTGGCACAGTCAGACAGCATGCATCGTCACCAGGGGTCAGCCAGACAGCATGCCAACGCCCATCAACGCATGCTGTTGCCACCACCAGAATGCCGTCATTGCAGAGCTCAGTAGTGTGGCATTTTTTTTGTGTGTCTGCCTCTGACAACAGCGATGCCATTTGCAACCTGTGCCAAAAGAAACTGAGTCGTGGGAAGTCCAACAGCCACCTAGGTACAACTACTTTGCGAAGGCACATGGTCTCCCATCACAAAGGCCGATGGGAAGAACACATGAGTAGAAGCAGCACACAAAGTGAAAGCCGCCCTCCTCCTCCTGCTCCAGCATCTTCAGCCACGTCAACCAGTGCTGTCCTCCTTGCCCCCTCTCAACCATCCTCCACTCAGTCTCTCTTACGTAGCAGTTCCTGGTCATCTGCCCACAGTCAGGTGTCTGTCAAGGACATGTTTGAGCGTAAGAAGCCAATTTCTCAAAGTCACCCTCTTGCCCGGCGTCTGACAGCTGGCTTGTCTGAACTCTTAGCCCGCCAGCTTTTACCATACAAGCTGGTGGAGTCTGATGCTTTCAAAAAATTTGTATCTATTGGGACACCGCAGTGGAAGGTACCTGGCAGAAATTTCTTTTCACAAAAGGCAATCCCAAACCTGTACTCTGTTGTGAGAAAGGAAGTTATGGCATGTCTGGCACACAGCGTTGGGGCAAGGGTCTATATGACCACGGATAGCTGGTCTGCAAAGCATGGTCAGGGCAGGTATATCACCTACACTGCGCATTGGGTAAACCTGCTGAATTCTGACAAGCATGGAATGCGTGGCTCTGCAGAAGAGTTGGTGACACCGCCACGACTTGCAGGCAGGCCTGCTGCTACCTCCTCTACTCCTCCTACTCCATCCTCTTCCATAACCTCTTCCTCGGCTGAGTCCTCTTGCTCCACATCTATGGCACCCCCCCAGCTCCCCAGGTACTATGCTACATCCCGGGTACGGCAGTGTCACGCCGTCTTGGGGTTGACTTGCCTGAAAGCGGAGAGTCACACTGCACCAGCACTCCTGACCGCCCTGAACGCACAGGTGGATCAGTGCCTCACTCCGCACCATTTGGAGATTGGCAAGGTTGTTTCTGACAATGGAAGTAATTTGGTGGCGGCATTGAAATTGGGCAAGTTGACACATGTGCCGTGCATGGCACATGTGTGTAATCTAATTGTACAACGATTTCTCCATAAGTACCCAGGCGTACAGGACGTCCTGAAGCAGGCCAGGAAGGTGTGTGGCCATTTCAGACGTTCCTACACGGCCATGGCTCACTTGTCCGATATCCAGCGTCGAAACAACCTGCCAGTGAGGCGCTTGATTTGCGACAGCCCGACATGGTGGAATTCAACACTCCTAATGTTTGACCGCCTGCTCCAACAAGAAAAAGCTGTTAATGAGTATTTGTATGACCGGGGTGCTAGGCCAGCCTCTGGGGAGCTAGGGATATTTTTTCCAAATTACTGGACGCTCATGCGCAATGCCTGTAGGCTCATTCGTCCTTTTGAGGAGGTGACAAACCTTGTCAGTCGCACCGAAGGCACCATCAGCGACATCATACCATTTGCTTTCTTTCTGGAGCGTGCCCTGCGAAGAGTGCTGGATCAGGCAGTAGATGAGCGTGAAGAGGAAGCGGGAGAGTTGTGGTGTCCATCACCCCCTCAAACAGCCGAATCAGCATCGCTTGCTGGACCTGCGGCAACGCAGGAAGAGGATTGTGAGGAAGAGGAGTCAGAGGAGCAATGTGGCTTTGAGGAGGAGGAGGAAGACCGAGCACAACAGTCATCCCAGGGTGCTCGTTGTTGTCACCTCTCTGGTACCCGTGGTGTTGTACGTGGCTGGGGGGAAGAAGATACCATCAGTGAGATCAGTGAGGAGGAGGAACGCAACATGATTAGCTCAGCATCCAACCTTGTTCTAATGGGTTCTTTCATTCTGTCGTGCCTGTTGAGGGACCCTCGTATAAAAAAGCTGAAGGAGAACGACCTGTACTGGGTGTCCAAGCTCCTCGACCCCCGGTATAAGCATAAAGTGCCTGAAATGTTACCAAATTCCCGCAAGTCGGAAAGGATGGTGCATTTTCATAATAAATTAAAAACTATGCTTTATACAGCGTATAAGGGTGATGTCACTGCACCACGGTAATGTAACAGGGGAAGAGATTAAATTAATCCTCCTCCTCCCACGACCACGGCGGCAAGGACCGGACGCTTTCCTGACGTCTTGTTGATGGAGGACATGCGTACCTTTTTAACTCCCATGCACCATCAGAGCCTTTCGGGATCCAGCCTTAGAGAAAGACTCAACTGACAGGTAGCAGACTACCTAGCTTTAACTGCGGATCTCAACACTCTCAGGAGCGATGGACCCCTTGACTACTGGGTGTGCAGGCTGGACTTGTGGCCTGAGCTATCCCAATTTGCAATGGAACTTCTGGCCTGCCCCGCTTCAAGTGTCCTGTCCGAAAGGACTTTTAGTGCAGCAGGAGGTTTTGTCACTGAGAAGAGAAGTCGCCTAGGTCAAAAAAGCCTTGACTATCTCACTTTTATAAAAATGAATGAGGGCTGGATCCCGAAGGGACTGACATTGGGCGATACATTTGAATAAAAAATGCCTGATGATGAGATGAGCTGGCTTGGGCTACAACTGTTACACAGGCTGGCCTTTTTTTTTTTTTTTAAAGCCGGATGACTTGCTTGACTTATCCGCCAACAACTAGTGTTCAAGCCACAAGCTTTTAGGGCACTTTATAAATGTTTTACAAACATCGATTTTTCTGGCCGCTGCTACAGCAGTTGCTACAACAATACCCCAATTTTTCAGTCATTTGTACATTCCGAATTTTTCTGGCCTCTGCTGCAGCTCTGTGGGTACAAAACTCAAATAAAAAAATAAGGCACATAACACTAGTGATTAAACTGTAACGAATTGTACAACCTAGCACACCACTCATATCTGGTGGACCATTAAATCGAACACAAAATGCCACAAATTTGAAAGAGTAGGACCGACCAAGCCTCTCTTTATCCGTCTCTTGGTTGCTCTAAATTATCTCTGTGTTCCATCTATGCCATACCTGTACTCTATTGTGCAAAAGGGTGGCATATGTGGTGTTTCATGCTGTTGTGCCTGTTGCGGGTCGTGGCACATGGTATAAAAAGGCTGAAGGAGAACGACCTGTAATGGGTGCCCCATCAAATTTTTTTTTAAAAATTGTTCCTGGTTCCTCTCAATTATCCCTGGGTTTCTAAAATGGATGCCATACCTGTACTCGCTTGTGCAAAAGGATCGCATATGTGGTGGTGTTTCCTGCAGTTGTTTCTGTTGAGGGTGCTGGACCCTCTTATAAAAAAGCTGAAGCAGAACGACCTGGAGTGGGAGTCCAAGCATGGTTTTTGGGGGGGGAATTTACTTTTCCAAACAATTATCTGTGGGTTTCTAAAATCAATGCCGTACCAGTACTCTATTGTTCAAAAGTATGCCATACGTTCTCTTTCCTGCTGGTATTTAGTTTGAGGGTCCTGGACCCTCTTATAAAAAGGCCTAAGGAGAAAGAGGTGTACTGGGTGTCCACTCATTTTTTTTTCTATTTCACATTTGACCAAAATTATCTCTGGGTTTTGTAAAATTAATGCTGTACCTGTACTCTATTGTTCAAAAGGATGCCATACGTCCTCTTTCCTGCTGGTGTTTTTTTTGAGGGTCCAGGACCCTCTTATAAAAAGGCCTAAGGAGAAAGAGGTGTACTGGGTGTCCACTCATTTTTTTTTCTATTTAACAATTGACCAAAATGATCTCTGGGTTTGTAAAATCAATGCTGTACCTGTACTCTATTATTCAAAAGGATGCCATACGTCCTCTTTCCAGCTGGTGTTTTTTTTTTGAGGGTCCAGGACCCTCTTATAAAAAGGCCTAAGGAGAAAGAAGTGCACTGGGTGTCCATCGAATCATTTTTTTTATTAAAATTTCTATTTGCAAAAAATTATCTCTGGGTTTCTAAAATCAATGCCTTTCCTGTACTCTATTGTTCAAAAGGATGCCATATGTCCTCTTTCCTGCTGGTGTTTTGTTTGAGGGTCCTGGACCCTCTTATAAAAAGGCCTAAGGAGAAAGAGGTGTACTGGGTGTCCACTCATTTTTTTTTTCTATTTAACAATTGACCAAAATGATCTCTGGGTTTGTAAAATCAATGCTGTACCTGTACTCTATTGTTCAAAAGGATGCCATACATCCTCTTTCCTGCTGGTGTTTTTTTTAGGGTCCAGGACCCTCTTATAAAAAGGCCTAAGCAGAAAGAAGTGCACTGGGTGTCCATCGAATCACTTTTTTATTCAAATTTCCATTTGCAAAAAATTATCTCTGGGTTTCTAAAACCAATGCCTTTCCTGTACTCTATTGTTCAAAAGGATGCCATATGTCCTCTTTCCTGCTGGTGTTTTGTTTGAGGGTCCTGGACCCTCTTATAAAAAGGCCTAAGGAGAAAGAGGTGTACTGGGTGTCCACTCATTTTTTTTTCTATGTAACAATTGACCAAAATGATCTCTGGGTTTGTAAAATCAATGCTGTACCTGTACTCTATTGTTCAAAAGGATGCCATACGTCCTCTTTCCTGCTGGTGTTTTTTTTTGAGGGTCTAGGACCCTCTTGTAAAAAGGCCTAAGGAGAAAGAAGTGCACTGGGTGTCCATCAAATCATTTTTTTTATTCAAATTTCCATTTGCAAAAAATTATCTCTGGGTTTCTAAAATCAATGCCTTTCCTGTACTCTATTGTTCAAAAGGATGCCATATGTCCTCTTTCCTGCTGGTGTTTTGTTTGAGGGTCCTGGACCCTCTTATAAAAAGGCCTAAGGAGAAAGAGGTGTACTGGGTGTCCACTCATTTTTTTTTCTATATAACAATTGACCAAAATGATCTCTGGGTTTGTAAAATCAATGCTGTACCTGTACTCTATTGTTCAAAAGGATGCCATACGTCCTCTTTCCTGCTGGTGTTTTTTTTGAGGGTCCAGGACCCTCTTATAAAAAGGCCTAAGGAGAAAGAAGTGCACTGGGTGTACATCGAATCATTTTTTTGATTCAAATTTCCATTTGCAAAAAATTATCTCTGGGTTTCTAAAATCAATGCCTTTCCTGTACTCTATTGTTCAAAAGGATGCCATATGTCCTCTTTCCTGCTGGTGTTTTGTTTGAGGGTCCTGGACCCTCTTATAAAAAGGCCTAAGGAGAAATAATTGTAATGGGTGTCCATCGAATCATTTTTTTGATTCAAATTCCCGGTTGCAAAAAATTATCCCCGGCTTTCTAAAATCAATGCCTTTCCTATAATCTTTTTTTCAAAAGGATGCCATATGTCCTCTTTCCTTCTGCTGGTTTTGTTGAGTGTCCTGGAGCCTCTGCTAAAAAGGCCTAAGGATAAATAAGTGTACTGGGTGTCTATTCAATGTTTTTTTAGATTTCCCGGTTGTAACAAATTTTCTCTGTGTTTCTAAAATCAATGCCTTTCCTGTAATCTATTTTTCAAAAGGATGCCATATGTCCTCTTTCATGCTGTTGTTTCTGTTGAGGCTCCGGGACCCTCTTATAAAAAGGCCTAAGGATAAAGAAGTGTACTGGGTGTCCAATCAATGTTTTTTTCTATTTCCCGGGTCATATAAATGATCTCTGTGTTTCTAAAATCAATGCCTTTCCTGTAATCTAATTTACAAAAGTATGCCATATGTCCTCTTTCCTGCTCCTGGTTTTGTTGAGGGTCCTGGAGCCTCTGCTAAAAAGGCCTAAGGATAAAGTAGTGTACTGGGTGTCTAATCTATGTTTTTTTAGATTTCACGGTTGGAACATATTATCCCCGGGTTTCTAAAATCAATGCCTTTCCTGTAATCTATTATTCACAAGGATGCCATATGTACTCTTTCATGCTGTTGTTTCTGTTGAGGCTCCGGGACCCTCTTATAAAAAGGCCTTAGGATAAAGAAGTGTACTGGGTGTCCAATCAATGTTTTTTCTATTTCCCGGGTCATATAAATGATCTCTGTGTTTCTAAAATCAATGCCTTTCCTGTAATCTAATTTACAAAAGTATGCCATATGTCCTCTTTCCTGCTGCTGGTTTTGGTCAGGGTCCTGGAGCCTCTGCTAAAAAGGCCTAAGGATAAAGAAGTGTACTGGGTGTCTCATCTATGTTTTTTTAGATTTCACGGTTGGAACAAATTATCCCCGGGTTTCTAAAATCAATGCCTTTCCTGTAATCTATTATTCACAAGGATGCCATATGTACTCTTTCATGCTGTTGTTTCTGTTGAGGCTCCGGGACCCTCTTATAAAAAGGCCTAAGGATAAAGAAGTGTACTGGGTGTCCAATCAATGTTTTTTTCTATTTCCCGGGTCATATAAATGATCTCTGTGTTTCTAAAATCAATGCCTTTCCTGTAATCTAATTTACAAAAGTATGCCATATGTCCTCTTTCCTGCTGCTGGTTTTGATGAGGGTACTGTAGCCTCTTCTAAAAAGGCCTAAGGATAAAGAAGTGTACTGGGTGTCTAATCTATGTTTTTTTAGATTTCAGGGTTGCAAAAAATTATCCACGGGTTTCTAAAATCAATGCCTTTCCTGTAATCTATTATTCACAAGGATGCCATATGTACTCTTTCATGCTGTTGTTTCTGTTGAGTCCCCCGGGAGCCTCTTATTAAAAAGGCCTAAGGAAAAATAAGTGTACTGGGTGTCTAATCAATGTTTTTTTCTATTTCCCGGTTGCAACTAATAATCTCTGTGTTTCTAAAATCAATGCCTTTCCTGTAATCTAATTTACAAAAGTATGCCATATGTCCTCTTTCCTGCTGCTGGTTTTGGTGAGGGTCCTGGAGCCTCTGCTAAAAAGGCCTAAGGATAAAGAAGTGTACTGGGTGTCTAATCTATGTTTTTTTAGATTTCACGGTTGCAAAAAATTATCCACGGGTTTCTAAAATCAATGCCTTTCCTGTAATCTATTATTCACAAGGATGCCATATGTACTCTTTCATGCTGTTGTTTCTGTTGAGTCTCCGGGATCCTCTTATTAAAAAGGCCTAAGGAAAAATAAGTGTACTGGGTGTCTAATCAATGTTTTTTTCTATTTCCCGGTTGCAACTAATGATCTCTGTGTTTCTGAAATCAATGCCTTTCCTATAATCTTTTTTTCAAAAGGATGCCATATGTCCTCTTTCCTGCTGCTGGTTTTGTTGAGGGTCCTGGAGCCTCTGCTGAGCATAATAAAAAAAAAATTAATTTAACTTGACTTAATAACTGAAGCATGACTTCAGGAGTCAGGTGTGGTCGTAGGTAGTGGTTGTTAGCCGATTCTTTTTAATGCAAATTGCAATTGCCACAGCGCGCATAAAATGTGCGTCACTAGTCACTCTCCAAATCTTACCTTTTTTTTCCATTCTGGATTATTTTGGTGACCAACGCCATATTGGAAATGCATAATACAGGTCTCCATACCCGTTGATATAAGGGGTGACTAGTGCTTTTCCTTCTCTTTGTCAATAGTTGTGATTAACGAGTTGTCCAGTTATTATAGAACTGGTTTGATAACCCAGGGTCCTGGGGGGGTATATTGGCGTCAGCTTTGACAATGACAGCACTATCAGGCTAGAGAGGCCTCTCAGTGTCGCAGCTAGCTGTAACGCAGTCAGCTGAGGAACATAGGTAAGCCAATATGAGTAAGGTATCTCCAGGCTCCTCTTGGATAGCCCCAGAAAGTGTGACTATGAATCCCAAAAAGAAAATTAAATTAAGGTTGAAAACTAACTCCAAAGTAACTTGTAAGACCTGGAGCTCCTCAAACACACGTCCTACCGCAACAGCTATAGGCTCCGCCACCCACAAATCTTAACTTTTTAATGCCAATTGATATTGCCACAGCTGGAACAACAGTAAATAACATGTGCGTCACCACAGTCTCCGAAGCTGTTGTCGGATGTATACAAAAACACTGATAAAGTATACCTTTCGGGGCGCAAAGAGATGGCTACCGGAACACTCCAGGAACTTCACAAGAGTCGCTGTCTTGTGTTTCTGGTGATGTTTGAGACATCTGGGTAGTGTACAGGGAGGCCCAAAATCCTCTCCATCTCTGTGCACCACAGGACAGGACGTCCTTGTCATCCATAAGCACATGAAATTGCTGGCATTTTCGTTGCTTCAAGAAGTTCAGTTTTTGTGGTGATAGTACAGAATTAAATAAACTTTGGTTTCCTACCATACTCAAGACAATCTTGTAGTTCAACATTCGGACTTGCTGTGGGAAACAGTGGCCTGTCCATACCAGGAAGATGATTTAGACAGAAGTAACGAGCTCTGCTTGCAGGTGACACATGTTTATCGTCAATCATCAAAGGGGTTGCGTGCAGAATATGGCTGATGGCCCCTTATTCACATATTTGTCCAGAGCCACAACATTTGTAAACAGCCAGAAGAAAGGTCGGTTCTCACCAGCCTTAAGTTGAGCTTCATTTACCAAATGCTGATATTCAAAAAAATAGACAAACAGTGCCTTAAATAACACATTTGCGATATGGATTCACCAGAGCAAGGTCATTGCAAGTACTAAGTTCCCACGATAACAAAATTAAAATACCACAACTACGCAATCTTCACCTTCACATTATTATTGTCACACTCCATTGTACTCCTATGCCCAGCTCCCTGCTCTTGTTTTTGTTGAGGGTCCTGGAGCCTCTGCTAAAAAAGCCTATGGATAATGAAGTGTACTGGGTGTCTGTTCAATGTTTTTTTAGATTTCCCGGTTGCAACTAATTATCTCAGTGTTTCTAAAATCAATGCCTTTCCTGTAATCTATTATTCAAAAGGATGACATATGTCCTCTTTCATGCTGTTGTTTCGGTTGAGGCTCCGGGACCCTCTTATTAAAAAGGCCTGAGGATAAATAAGTGTAACGGGTGTCTAATCAATGTTTTTTTCTATTTCCCGGGTCATATAAATGATCTCTGGGATTCTAAAATCAATGCCTTTCCTGTAATCTATTATTCAAAAGGATGACATATGTCCTCTTTCATGCTGTTGTTTAGGTTGAGGCTCCGGGACCCTCGTATTAAAAAGGCCTGAGGATAAATAAGTGTAATGGGTGTCTAATCAATGTTTTTTTCTATTTCCCGCGTCATATAAATGATCTCTGGGATTCTAAAATCAATGCCTTTCCTGCAATCTATTATTCAAAAGGATGACATATCTCCTCTTTCATGCTGTTGTTTCGTTTGAGGATCCGGGACCCTCTTATTAAAAAGGCCTGAGGATAAATAAGTGTAACGGGTGTCTAATCAATGTTTTTTTTCTATTTCACGGGTCATATAAATGATCTCTGGGTTTCTAAAATCAATGCCTTTCATGTAATCTATTATTCAAAAGGATGACATATCTCCTCTTTCATGCTGTTGTTTCGGTTGAGGCTCCGGGACCCTCGTATTAAAAAGGCCTGAGGATAAATAAGTGTACTGGGTGTCTAATCAATGTTTTTTTCTATTTCCCGGGTCATATAAATGATCTCTGGGTTTCTAAAATCAATGCCTTTCCTGTAATCTATTATTCAAAAGGATGACATATCTCCTCTTTCATGCTGTTGTTTCGGTTGAGGCTCCGGGACCCTCTTATTAAAAAGGCCTGAGGAAAAATAAGTGTACTGGGTGTCTAATCAATGTTTTTTTCTATTTCCCGGTTGCAAATAATGATCTGTGGGTTTCTAAAATCAATGCCTTTACTGTAATCTATTATTCAAAAGGATGACATATCTCCTCTTTCATGCTGTTGTTTCGGTTGAGGCTCCGGGACCCTCTTATTAAAAAGGCCTGAGGATAAATAAGTGTAACGGGTGTCTAATCAATGTTTTTTTCTATTTCCCGGGTCATATAAATGATCTCTGGGATTCTAAAATCAATGCCTTTCCTGTAATCTATTATTCAAAAGGATGACATATCTCCTCTTTCATGCTGTTGTTTCGGTTGAGGCTCCGGGACCCTCTTATTAAAAAGGCCTGAGGATAAATAAGTGTAACGGGTGTCTAATCAATGTTTTTTTCTATTTCACGGTTGCAAATAATGATCTGTGGGTTTCTAAAATCAATGCCTTTCCTGTAATCTATTATTCAAAAGGATGACATATCTCCTCTTTCATGCTGTTGTTTCGTTTGAGGCTCCGGGACCCTCTTATTAAAAAGGCCTGAGGATAAATAAGTGTACTGGGTGTCTAATCAATGTTTTTTTCTATTTCCCGGTTGCAAATAATGATCTGTGGGTTTCTAAAATCAATGCCTTTCTTGTAATCTATTATTCAAAAGGATGACATATGTCCTCTTTCATGCTGTTGTTTCGGTTGAGGCTCCGGGACCCTCGTATTAAAAAGGCCTGAGGATAAATAAGTGTACTGGGTGTCTAATCAATGTTTTTTTAAATTTCCCGGGTCATATAAATGATCTCTGGGATTCTAAAATCAATGCCTTTCCTGTAATCTATTATTCAAAAGGATGACATATGTCCTCTTTCATGCTGTTGTTTCGGTTGAGGCTCCGGGACCCTCTTATTAAAAAGGCCTGAGGATAAATAAGTGTACTGGGTGTCTAATCAATGTTTTTTTCTATTTCCCGGGTCATATAAATCATCTCTGGGATTCTAAAATCAATGCTTTAACTGTAATCAATTGTTCACAAGGATGCCATATGTCCTCTTTCATGCTGTTGTTTCAGTTGAGGCTCCGGGAGCCTCTTATTAAAAGGCCTAAGGATAAAGAAGTGTTCTGGGTGTCCAATCAATTTTTTTTTTATTTCACAGTTGCAAAAAAATTATCTATGGCTTTGTAAAATCTCTGCCTTACCTGTCATCTATTGTTCAAAAGGATGCCATATGTCCTCTTTCCTGCTGTTGTTTTTGTTGGGGGTCCGGAACACTATTCTAAAAAGGCCGAAGGAGAATGACCTGTACTGTACTGGGTGTACAATCATGTTTTTGTTTTCTATTTCACGGTTCATAATAAATATCGCTGTGTAACTAAAATCAATGCCATACCTGTACTCGGTTGTTCAAAAGGATGGCATATGTGGTGTTTCATTCTGTTGTGGTTGTTGAGGGTCGTGGCCGTGGGACAGCGTGTAAAACGGCTGAAGGAGAACAACCTGTACAGCCTTGCTCCTCTTTTTAGGCAGGCCAGCTCTTTGCATACATGCCCACAGACTCTGTAACGCATGCCTCTTTTAGGGAGAGGTGCAGCCATAATGCAGGGTCAGAAACTCTGCCTGCAACTGTTATACTCGATTTTGCGAAAGGAAGTAAGCTTACCATGGTTCCCTGCACGCACGTATTGTTGTTATATTTTGGTGAGGGTAATCATGATGGCCATGTAGACCACCACCACTGAGAGTCCTGGAAGTAACAGGGATGAGATGAAAGAGCTAAGAATACTAGAACTTGAAACAACAGAGTTAGCCATGGGTGTTAGTGCAAAACCGCTTGGCTTTTTTTTGGCTTTGGGTGCGGCTATTCATGCAGGCCATATAGAGCTGCCACCATTCGGTGTCGTATCAGCTATTAAACTAATAAGAACAGTACTACCAAAATACAGCCAATGAAGGGCCTTAGGAAGACTGAGCCAAGGTTGGATTGTAGTATTTGGTTAGGCTAATCATGATGGCCATGTAGACCACCACCACTGAGAGTCCTGGAAGTAACAGGTTTGAGATAAAAGAGCTAAGAATAGTAGAACTTGAAACAACAGAGTTAGCCATGGGTGTTAGTGCAAAACCGCTTGGCTTTTTTTGGCTTTGGGTGCGGCTATTCATGCAGGCCATATAGAGCTGCCACCATTCGGTGTCGTATCAGCTATTAAACTAATAAGAACAGTACTACCAAAATACAGCCAATGAAGGGCCTTAGGAAGACTGAGCCAAGGTTGGATTGTAGTATTTGGTTAGGCTAATCATGATGGCCATGTAGACCACCACCACTGAGAGTCCTGGAAGTAACAGGGATGATGAGATGAAAGTGCTAAGAATAGTACTAATTGAAAACACAGAGTTAGCCATGGGTGTTAATCCAAGACCGCTTGGATTTATTTTTGTTTTGGGTGCGGCTAATCATGCAGGCCATATAGAGCTGCCACCATTCGGTGTCGTATCAGCTATTAAACTAATAAGAACAGTACTACCAAAATATAGCCAATGAAGGGCCTTAGGAAGACTGAGCCAAGGTTGGATTGTAGTATTTGGTTAGGCTAATCATGATGGCCATGTAGACCAACACCACTGAGAGTCCTGGAAGTAACAGGGATGATGAGATGAAAGTGCTAAGAATAGTACTACTGGAAACAACAGAGTTAGCCATGGGTGTTAATCCAAGACCGCTTGGATTTATTTTTGTTTTGGGTGCGGCTAATCATGCAGGCCATATAGAGCTGCCACCATTCGGTGTTGTATCAGCTATAAAAATAATAAAAACTGTACTATCAAAATACAGACAATGAAGGGCCTATGAAGACTGAGCAAAGGTTGGATTGTAGTATTTTGTTAGGCTAATCATGATGGCCATGTAGACCACCCGTAACAGGAATGAAAGTGCTAAGAATAGTACTAATTGAAACAACCGATTTAGCCATGGGTGTTAGTCTAAGACCACTCGGCTTTTTTTGGGGTTTGGGTGCAGCTAATCATGAAGGCCAGATAGACCTGCCACCATTTGGTGTTGTAACAGGTATTAAACTGCAAAGAACAGTACTACTTAACACAACCTATTTACCATGGGTCCCAGAGCATATGTTTGGTTATTATATTTTGTAAGGGTAATCATGCAGGCCATATAGAACTCCACCGATAGGGTGAGTATGAGTAACAGCTATTAAAATGCGAAGGACATTACTAATTAACACAACATAGTTACCATGGGTCGCAGACCAAGAGCAGATGTCATATTATTATATTTTGTATGGGTAATCATCCAGGCCGTATAGACCTCACCAAATAGGGGGAGTTACAGAGATTAAAGTGCTAAGAATGGTAGTATTTAAAACACAACCTAGTTAAAATTGGTACCAGACCGCATGTCTTATTATTATATTTTTTAAGGGTAAACAGGCAGGCCATATAGAACACCCACGATAGGGGGGGGGGGGGGGGGATTAAAGTGCTAAGAAAAGTACTAATTAACGCAAGCTAGTTGGGTCCAAGAACGCATGTTTAATTATTATACTTTATTAGGGTAATTATATATCTAACAAATCTATCTATTTCTCTTCTATCGATTCTATCTAACTATCAATCTATGTATATCTATCTATCCTATCTATCAATCTATCTTCTGTCCGGGATGTTTTGAGACAGCCACTTTGGGAATGATAGTTGATTTAGGCCCATTATGGCTTAAAAGCAGACTCTGCATAAACTATGTAATTTTCCATAGGAGTTTTGCCAGGGATCCCCCTCCAGCATGCGACAGTCCAGGTGTTAGTAGTACCCTTGAAACAACTTTTCCATCACTATTGTGGCCAGAAAGAGTCCTTGTAGGTTTTAAAGTTCGCCTGCCTATTGAATTCAATGGCGGTTTGCGACATCACTAGTTATATATAGTTACAAACTCTGCTGTCATAGAGTGTCTGTAGCATTATATGGCAGCAATGTTTGTAAACATGGTTGCAAACACTGATGCTAGATGGCTAAAGGCACGTGCACACTCTTGAGCTCACCCACGGTTACTCTTTAACAAAGGATACCAAGAGAACTAAGCAAAGTTAGTAATAGAAGTAAATTGGAAAGTTGTTTAAAATGCCATTCTCTTTCCAATCCATATATGTTTTATTTTGACTTTACTGTACCTTTAACCCCTTAAGGACCAGCTATGTACCCTGGACATCACTGGCCTTTCTATGGGGATTGCATACTATTTCCAGTGACCAGAAGGGAGGAGGGAGGGTATAATAGCTTGAACCGAAAACCCTTAACAACAGTTGACGTACATGTTACTCCGCAGTCATTAAGGGGTTAAATAAAATTTCTAGTTAAATTTCTAGTTTAGGAAGTATGCATTACAAGAAATGGAGGCCAATGTCTACATAGAAGCTTATATGCACCCATTAAATTTACACACATAACATATAGCTGCTCTGTTGTTGTTGTTTTTTATTGATTTTAAACTAATTCCAATGAAAAAGTAAAGCTGCCAAATGTTTGCTTTTGAGTTGAGAAATTCACAAACACGTTTGCTTAAAAGGTGTTTTCATGCACATTAGGTTGACCTTCATGTCATTTTTCTGGGCTTTTTGTAGACCCTTATGAAAAAGAATTACAAAAAACCAATGGGAGAATTTTTTTTGCACTTTATTTTACACAAACTGCAGAAACATAAATACTCAGATACAGCTTCAACAATACCACATACTTAATATCACACACACACACACACACACACACTGTTTTAATCTACTTGTATTACTTTAAACAAATGACCTCTTTTTTTTTTTTTTACATTATGGTTTAATAACCAAGTGGTGATAAGTTGAGTAATGGGAGAAGAGGGAATGAGAGGAGGAGATAAGGATGATGAATGAAGCCGTAGGGCAATCAATAGAACAAATACATATATCAAGCACAGATTAAGTAATTGTGTGCTGTTAAAAAAAATACATATATATGTTAAAAATAAATAAATAAATAAGCAATGTTCACACCCAACTTACATTCAATAAGATTTGTTAATAACCATAAATTGTGACTCTGGCATCCATCTTTAATTTATAAATAGGTATAAAGAACACATTTTTATACACTTACATCTATAGATGGGACATTAATATATTAAAATGTGCATGGTTGTTACAAGTGCACTAGAGTGGTGTAGTAGTAAATGAAGGACACAGGAGGAGTATCTACTTATCCTTAAAAAGAACAGAGAATGAGAAGGGTAGGGAACATGAATGGCACAAATACTCACACACATCTCAGGTAGCAGAATCCAGATAGCAAGTCAGAGTCAAACCAAGGTAGATAAGACAGGAACAGGAACACCAGGGGCTTCCCAATTGAATAATCAAGAAATGATGGAATCATAAGCCTTTTGAACTTGCCATCATGCCATGCAACTTTTGGTTCTACTTCTTCCACAATGCTACTTCTAATGTTGATATTTTAAATAGGGCAATTCTTTACTCAGATTTAAGGGACATGAAACCCATTTTTCCATCTTAATATGAGGAGAGTCCATGGCTTCATTCCTTACTTGTGGGAAATACTGAACCTGGCCACCAGGAGAAGGCAAATACACCCCAGCCAAAGGCTTAAATACCTCCCCCACTACCCTCATCTAGTCATGCTTTGCTTTTCGTCACAGGAGGTTGGCAGAGAAGTGTCAGAAGATACTGAATAGTTCCTTATGGAGGGTATCTACCCTTCTGAAAGGGACTGGAGTTTTAAGTAGTTTTGTCAGCCTCTCAGTGAGAGCATTGATGAATGTTAGAGTCTGGAGATGCAGGGAGAGTCTTTCTGCAAACCCATCCAGACTTGTATTAACAGCTCCTAAGCAATCAGTGTTGACAAGTTTCACAGCCTGCTTTTTTAACTCAAGTCCATGTCAGGAGCGATCCTACAATACTGCCAAACTTGAGAGGCTGTGTTCCTGTTCCACGGCATGGATTCCGGTAAGATTGTTTCATTATTTATACACATATGATAACGCAAGAAGATAGGGTCACAGTGTCGCTCTTTTTATCTGTATGGAATCAGGGTTAATATCTCTGGAAGGGGATTATTGAACAGGGGGGATAATTTCACATTATGTACATATTGTGATTATGTTGCGACATGTGTGAGATGTGGCTCAGGCAGATGTTGGAACGTACAGGTTAAAGCTGCATAGCCTTTTAGGCTTGGCGCGCTTTTAGCTATAGCAGGGGTGGTCCTGCATGACGCACCTCGTGACTGGGTGTGGTCACACTGATTCTTCCTCTTCCTGACCGTGCGGTTTTCCTGAGACAAAGCCATTGGGGGTATAAAGGTGCCATTTATCTTTGTCCTTTTTTTATAAGCGCAAGCTATTGAGAACTCTGATGCGTTAGAGGGTACTCCCTCTCTACCTAATTCTAATGCCTGTCTATATTGTGAGGAGGCCACTGTGTACCCGCCTGCTCAATTATGTTCCACATGCCTTGATAAAGTAATTTTTATCTAAAAAAGCTAATATGTTTAGTACTACTGAGCCTTCCACCTCTGAGGAGTCTCCGTCCCGTGAGGTGCGTACCCTACAGTCATCTCTTATTACACATGCAGCTTCCTGTAGCACTCCTAATCCTCCTTACTGGCAGACTTTACTGAACAGTTAAATACGGCAGTGTCTGCGGCCTTTAGTGCTTTATCTCGCCCTGCTAAGCGCAAGCGAAAGGTTAAATATTGCTGTCTTTCCCAGGGAACATATACTAGCTTATTGGATTTATCGGATACTAGATTATGCGCTGATGAAGACACCTCTGATACTTCGGAGGATCCTTTCTGGGTCGGAATCTGCTGCCTCTAAACCTCCAGCTGCGGAGGAACCAGACTTTAGATTTAGGATTGAACACTTACGCTTTCTGCTAAAGGAAGTTTTGGCTACTTTAGAGGTTCCAGAACCTAAATTACCTGAGGAACCCTGTATTCCTAAATTAAATAAGGTCTATAAAGGCCAGGGTTGTACAACAGACTTTCACGGTTCCCGTAAAGATGGCAAACATTAAGAATGAATGGGAAAGACTTGGTTCTTCTTTTTCCCCTTCTTCTTTTAAGAAATTATTCCCGGTTCTGGACTCTCAATTAGAGTTGTGGGGTTCCGTTGCTAAGGTGGATGGCACTATCTCCACGCTTGCTAAGCACACTACTATCCCTCTTGAGGATAGTTTATTGTTTAAAGAACCCATTATTAAGAAGCTGGAAACTCTGTTAAGAAAGATGTTTCAACATACAGGGTATTTGTTTCAACAGGCATCTGCTGCGATTGCTGGAGCGGTGACCTACTGGTGCGACTCCTTATCAGAATTGATTGAGGTAGAAGTTCCCGTCGACGCGATCCACAAAAGAATTAAGGCCTTAAGAGTAGTCAATTCTTTTATTTGTAATGCAAATATGCATATTATTCGCCTGAATGCCAAGGCCTCAGATTTTTCTGGGCTAGCCCGTAGGGCACTCTGGTTGAAGTCTTGGTCTGCGTACATGACTAGACTTCTTTCCCTTCCATTTAAGGGTAAAATTATCTTTGGTCCAGGCCTGGACTCAATCATATCCACGGTTACTGGAGGCAAGGGTGCCTTTTTACCGCGGGAGAAGAAGAACAAACCTAAGGGACAAGGTCCTAATTTTCACTCCTTTCGTTCGGACAAAACCCAACGTCAACAGCAGCAGTCCAAGGGAACTTGGAAACCTTCTCAGTCCTGGAATAAATCCAAGCAGAACAAGAAGCCCACCGAGTCAAAGTCATCATGAAGGGGTGGCTCCCGATCCGGCCTTGGACTTGGTAGGGGGCAGACTATCTCTATTTTCAGGAAGCTTGGTTTGGGACGTGCAAGACCCTTGGGTACTAGAGGTCATCGCTCAGGGATACAGGATAGGTTTCAAGTCTTCAAGGCCAGAAAAGAGAGAAGCTTTTCTAGGGTGTGTGAGGAATCTCTCCTCCCTAGGGGTCATTGTACCAGTACCTCCAACAGAGAGAGGTCTGAGATACTACTCAAACCTTTTTTGTAATACCAAAGAAGGAGGGTACTTTTCATCCAATTCAGAACCTAAAGTGCTTAAACAAATTCCTGGCTGTCCCACCATTCAAGATGGAGACAATAAGGTCCATTCTCCCCTTAGTCCAGGAAGGGCAATTCATGACAACGATAGACCTAAAGGATGCCTACCTTCAAGTACCTATACACAAGGAACACTTCAGGTTCCTTAGATTTGCATTCCTGGACCAGCACTTCCATTTTATTTCTCTTCCGTTTGTTCTAGCTTCTGCTCTAAGAGTTTTTTTCAAAGGTTCTGGGGGAGGGATTGCAGTGGTGCCGTACTTAGACGATATTTTGGTTCAAGCACCATCCTGTCGTCTGGCAGAGAACCATTCCATAGCCCTTCTTTCTCTTCTTCGATCTCATGGATGGAAGATAAACTTAGAAAAGAGTTATCTTATTCCCAGTACCAGTGTTGAGTTCCTGGGTATGATAATAGACTCTATATCCATGTGGATATTTCTTACAGACCAGAGATGTTGCAAGCTAACTTCCAATTGTCTTGCCCTCCAGACCTCCTTTAGGCCATCTGTGGCTCGGTGTATGGAGGTAATCGGGCTCATGGTGTCCTTCATGGACATCATCCCTTTTGCCAGATTCCATCTCAGACCTCTTCAGCTGTGCATGCTGAGACAGTGGAACAGCAATCATTCAGATCTGTCTCAACAGATTTCTCTGGATAGCCGGTCAAGAGAATCACTCTACTGGTTGCTCTGTCCAGATCACCTGTCCCAAGGGACGTCCTTCTTGAGATCATACTGGGAGATTGTGACTACAGACACAAGTCTTACAGGATGGGGAGCTGTTTGGGGTGCCAGGAAGGCACAGGGCCTGTGGATTCGAAAAGGAATCCCTCCTCCCGATCAACATCTTGGAACTTTGAGCGATCTTCAATGCTCTGAAGGCTTGGCCCCTTCTGGGTTCAACCCAGTTTATCAAATTCCAAGCGGACAACATAACCTCGGTGGCTTACATCAACCATCAGGGGTGAACGAGGAGCTCCCTAGCAATGAGGGAAGTATCTCGGATTCTGGAATGGGCGGAGGCCCACAACTGCTCGCTGTCATCGATCCACATTCCAGGTGTGGACAACTGGGAAGCAGATTTCCTCAGTAGACAATCTTTTCATCCTGTGGAATGGTCTCTCCATCTCGAGGTGTTTGCAGAGATTTGCAGCAGATGGGGGACACGGGAGATAGATCTCATGGCTTCCCGGCTCAATTCCAAGCTATCCAGATATGGGTCGTGGTCCAGGGATCCTCAGGCGGAGCTAATAGATGCATTAGCAGTGCCTTGGAGGTTCAGTCTGATTTACATTTTCCTGCTATTACCACTCCTACATTGTGTGGGGGCCCGCATCAAGCAGCAGTGTGCATCAGTGATTCTAATTGCTCCATCATGGCCTCGGAGGATGTGGTTTGTGGATCTGGTGGGGATGTCCTCATCTCCCCCATGGAGGTTACCTTGTTGCAGGGATCTGCTGGAACAAGGTCCTTTTGATCATCAAATTATAGATTCTCTGAGGCTGACTGCGTGGAGATTGAACGCTTAGTCTTAGCCAAGAGAGGTTTTTCTGAGAGAGTTATTGATACTCTCATTCAAGCTCATAAGCCGGTTACTCGTCGCATCTATCATAAGGTGTGGAGGACCTACTTATTCTGGTGCGAAGAGCATGGATTTCCCTAGCATAAGGTCAGGGTTTCCTGGATTTTTTCCTTTTTCCAGGATGGTCTGGAGAAGAGTCTTTCAGCTAGCTCCCTTAAGGCACAAATTTCGGCCCTATCTGTTTTACTGCAAATGCAGCTCGCTGAGCTTCCGGACGTCCAGTCTTTTGTTCAGGCTCTGACAAGAATCAGGCCTGTGTTTCAATCTAGCGATGCTCCTTGGAGTTTAAATCTTGTTCTTAAGATTTGAGCCTATATATGGCCTTGATATTAAATTGCTATCTTGGAAGATTCTCTTTTTACTGGCTATTGCTTCGGCATGCAGAGTATCCGAGATGGCTGCCTTGCTATGTGAGCCACCTTACCTAGTATTCCATACTGATAAGGCTGTTCTTCGTACTGGGTTAGGTTTTCTCCCTAAGGTTGTTTCAGATCACAACATCAATCAGGAGATTGTTGTTCCTTCCTTGTGTCCTAACCCATCCTCTTCAAAGGAGCGTTAATCCATAATTTGGATGTGGTTCAGGCCTTGAAGTTCTATCTTTAAGCTACTAAGGAAATTAGGCAGACTTCTTGTATGTTTGTTGTCTATTCTGGGAAGCGTAAGGGGCAGAAAGCCTCGTCCACTTCTTTATCTTTTTGGTTGAGGAGCATTATTCGCTTAGCATATGAAACAGCGGGACATAAGCCTCCTCAGAGGATTAATGCTCATTCAACCAGAGCAGTGACTTCCTCTTGGGCCTTCAAGAATGAGGCTTCTATGGAGCAGATATGTAGAGCGGCTACCTGGTCCTCCTTACATACCTTTTAAAATTTTACAAATTTGACTATTTTGCTTTGGCTGAAGCATCTTTTTGGAGAAAGGTTTTGCAGGCTGTGGTGCCCTCAGAATAGAGTCAGCCTCTCCTTTTTTTACCCTCCCATTTCATATAGTGTCCTCTAGAGCTTGGGTATATGTTTTCCACAAGTAAGGAATGAAGCCTTGGACTCTCCACATATTAAGATGGAAAACATAAATTATGCTTACCAGATATTTTCCTTTTCATCTGTATGAGGAGAGTCCACATCCACTGCCCGTTTTCTCTGTTGGACGGACCAAAATTTTTATTTTGTTCTTCTGGCACCATTTAGACCCTGATATTTCTCCTATTGTTCCTTGTTCCTTTGAATGAATGACTGGAGGATGAGGGGAGTGGGGGAGATATTTAAGCCTTTGGCTGGGGTGTCTTTGCCTCCTCCTGGTGGCCAGGTTCAGTATTTCCCACAAGTAAGGAATGAAGCCGTGGACTCTCCTCATACAGATGGAAAGAGAAAGGAAATTATCTGGTAAGCTTATTTTGTTTTTTTCTTCCATGATTTAGATACAGCATACAATTTTAGACAACTTTCCAATTTACTTCTTTTATCTAATTTGCACTGTTCTCTTGGTATCCTTCATTGAAAAGCATATCTAGATCATGAGCTGGGGGCTAGCAGCTGATTGGTGACTGCACATATATGATACTTGTGATTGGCTTACCAATGTGCAAAGATAGTTCCCAGTAGTGCATTGCTTCTTCTTCATGAAAGGATACCCCGAGAATAAAGCAAAATTGATAACAGAAGTAAATTGAAAGTTGTTTCCAAATGCATGCTCTATCATGAAAGAAAAAATGTGTGTTTCATGTCCCTTTAATAATTAATGCCTCCATGCACCCAGCCTCCATAGTAGAGCTAACCTTAAACTTAATTTCTGGCAGTGCTTCATCAGCTGTCAGGAAATCATTGTCATCTCTTCCACATCTGCATCCACTGGATTGGCCCTCTACGAATGACATCTAGTTAACTCATATGATAATTAAATATTAAATTATTTGCTTTAAAACTCTTAACATCAATTTAGGTAACATATTTTTAGCATAAAAACATTATTAATTAGTTAGAAAAAAGTCATGGCTTTTTGGGACCATCTCAGCAAATTTCTCTTGAACATGCACACATTTAAACTTTAAAAAAACATTCAAATTGTCAAACTTTAGTTTCTACAATTCCAAAGTGTTGAATTTAAAATATCCAAAAATCCTTTGAAAAACTGCCAAAAAAAGTGTACTTTATTGGAATAGCTGTATCAAATTGTCCCCATACAAGGTAAATGGGTGTTTTCATGACACTAATGAAATTTGAGCAATTTGGAATAAGTTTGAATAATTGGATTAGAGCCCATTGATTTAGATTGTAGAGAAGGACAAAAAGCCCATCAAGGGGTCGATCCGATATAAAGCGTCGCCCGCAAAAGCCGGCGACGCCAATATTTGCGCGGATTTGGTATCACATATACGGCGTAACCTAGAAGTTACGCGCGTATATTTCTGCCGTCGCCCGCATTTTTTTGGGCCATAGGCAGGTATACCAAACCCGCGCAGTTTGGTATCCAATATGCAGCGTAAGGACTTACGTGGCGAAAATGGAGAAAACTTACTCCATTTTCACCTCGCCACAAAAAGCAGCCGTAAGAAGCCTTACGCTGACTATTGGAGCCCCGTAACTCCCTAAACTAACTAGAAAATAAACCTAACACCTAACGCATGCGCAATGTCTATCTCCCTGTCAACCGCGATCTGCTAAAATAAACCTAACACCTAACGCATGCGCAATGTCTATCTACCTGTCAACCGCGATCCCCCCCCCCCCCGAAATCCCTAATAAAGTTATTACCCCCTAAACCGCCGCTCCCGGACCCCGCCGCCATCTACATAAACTAACCCCCTACTGTGAGCCTCTAAAACCGCCGCCATCTACCTTATCTATCCCCTAATCTGACCCCTTACACCGCCGCCACCTATATAAAAATGATTAACCCCTAATGTAAGCCCCTTACACCGCCGCCATCTCTATTAAAATGATTAACCCCTAATTTAATCTACCTACCCCGCCGCCAGCTATATTATCTATATTAACCCTAAGTATATTATAGTTAATATAGGTATTACATTATATATATTAACTATATTAACCCTAATTATATTAGGGTTAATATAGTTAATATAGTTACTATAGTATTTATATTAACTATATTAACTCTATCTAACCCTAACTAAATTTATATTAAATTAATCTAATTCATTTATAAACTAAAATGTTCCTATTTAAATCTAAATACTTACCTATAAAATAAACCCTAAGATAGCTACAATATAATTAATAATTACATTGTAGCTATGTTAGGGTTAATATTTATTTTACAGGTAAATTGTTAATTATTTTAACTAGGTATAATAGATATTAAATAGTTATTAACTATTTAATATCTACCTAGTTAAAATAATTACCCAATTACCTGTAAAATAAATCCTAACCTAAGTTACAAATACACCTACACTATCAATAAATTTAATAAACTACAAACATCTATCTAAAAATACAATTAAATTAACTAAACTAAATTACAAAAAAAAACAAACACTAAATTACAAAAAATAAAAAAAGATTACAAGATATTTAAGCTAATTACACCTATTCTAAGCCCCCTAATAAAATAATAAACCCCCAAAATAAAAAAAATTCCCTGCCCTATTCTAAATTCAACAAATTTCAAAGCTCTTTACCTTACCAGCCCTTAAAAGGGCCTTTTGTGGGGCATGCCCCAAAGAATTCAGCTCTTTTGCATACAACAAATACAATACCCCCCCCCCCATTACAACCCACCACCCACATACCCCTATTCTAAACCCACCCAAACCCCCCTTAAAAAAGCCTAACACTACCCCCCTGAAGATCTCCCTACCTTGTCTTCACCACACCGGGCCGAACTCCTGATCCGATCCGGGCGATGTCTTCCTCCAAGCGGCAAAGAAGAATTCTTCCTCCGGCGATGTCTTCCTCCAAGCGGCAAAGAAGAATTCTTCCTCCGGCGACGTCTTCCTCCAAGCGGCAGCAAAGTCTTCATTCTTCCGGCGGCATCTTCAATCTTCTTTCTTCGCTCCGCCGCCGCGGAGCATCCATCCCGGCCGACTGCTGAACTTGGAATGAGGTACCTTTAAATGACGTCATCCAAGATGGCGTCCGCCGAATTCCGATTGGCTGATAGGATTCTATCAGCCAATCGGAATTAAGTTAAAAAATTCTGATTGGCTGATTGAATCAGCCAATCAGATTCAAGTTCAATCCGATTGGCTGATCCAATCAGCCAATCAGATTGAGCTCGCATTCTATTGGCTGTTCCGATCAGCCAATAGAATGCGAGCTCAATCTGATTGGCTGATTGGATCAGCCAATCGGATTGAACTTGAATCTGATTGGCTGATTCAATCAGCCAATCAGATTTTTTTAACTTAATTCCGATTGGCTGATAGAATCCTATCAGCCAATCGGAATTCGGCGGACGCCATCTTGGATGACGTCATTTAAAGGTACATCATTCCAAGTTCAGCAGTCGGCCGGGATGGATGCTCCGCGGCGGCGGAGCGAAGAAAGAAGATTGAAGATGCCGCCGGAAGAATGAAGACTTTGCTGCCGCTTGGAGGAAGACGTCGCCGGAGGAAGAATTCTTCTTTGCCGCTTGGAGGAAGACATCGCCGGAGGAAGAATTCTTCTTTGCCGCTTGGAGGAAGACATCGCCCGGATCGGATCAGGAGTTCGGCCCGGTGTGGTGAAGACAAGGTAGGGAGATCTTCAGGGGGGTAGTGTTAGGCTTTTTTAAGGGGGGTTTGGGTGGGTTTAGAATAGGGGTATGTGGGTGGTGGGTTGTAATGGGGGGGGGGTATTGTATTTCTTGTATGCAAAAGAGCTGAATTCTTTGGGGCATGCCCCACAAAAGGCCCTTTTAAGGGCTGGTAAGGTAAAGAGCTTTGAAATTTGTTGAATTTAGAATAGGGCAGGGAATTTTTTTTATTTTGGGGGTTTATTATTTTATTAGGGGGCTTAGAATAGGTGTAATTAGCTTAAATATCTTGTAATCTTTTTTTTATTTTTTGTAATTTAGTGTTTGTTTTTTTTTGTAATTTAGTTTAGTTAATTTAATTGTATTTTTAGATAGATGTTTGTAGTTTATTAAATTTATTGATAGTGTAGGTGTATTTGCAACTTAGGTTAGGATTTATTTTACAGGTAATTGGGTAATTATTTTAACTAGGTAGATATTAAATAGTTAATAACTATTTAATATCTATTATACCTAGTTAAAATAATTAACAATTTACCTGTAAAATAAATATTAACCCTAACATAGCTACAATGTAATTATTAATTATATTGTAGCTATCTTAGGCCTAGATTTGGAGTTCGGCGGTAAAAGGGCTGTTAACGCTCCGCGGGCTTTTTTCTGGCCGCACCATAAAATTAACTCTGGTATCGAGAGTTCAAACAAATGCTGCGTTAGGCTCCAAAAAAGGAGCGTAGAGCATTTTTACCGCAAATGCAACTCTCGATACCAGAGTTGCTTACGGACGCGGCCAGCCTCAAAAACGTGCTCGTGCACGATTCTCCCATAGGAAACAATGGGGCTGTTTGAGCTGAAAAAAAACCTAACACCTGCAAAAAAGCAGCGTTCAGCTCCTAACGCAGCCCCATTGTTTCCTATGGGGAAACACTTCCTACGTCTGCACCTAACACTCTAACATGTACCCCGAGTCTAAACACCCCTAGCCTTACACTTATTAACCCCTAATCTGCCGCCCCCGCTATCGCTGACCCCTGCATCTTTTTTTAAACCCCTAATCTGCCGCTCCGTAAACCGCCGCCACCTACGTTATCCCTATGTACCCCTAATCTGCTACCCCTAACACCGCCGACCCCTATATTATATTTATTAACCCCTAACCTGCCCCCCACAACGTCGCCGACACCTGCCTACACTTATTAACCCCTAATCTGCCGAGCGGACCTGAGCGCTACTATAATAAAGTTATTAACCCCTAATCCGCCTCACTAACCCTATCATAAATAGTATTAACCCCTAATCTGCCCTCCCTAACATCGCCGACACCTAACTTCAATTATTAACCCCTAATCTTCCGATCGGAGCTCACCGCTATTCTAATAAATGGATTAACCCCTAAAGCTAAGTCTAACCCTAACACTAACACCCCCCTAAGTTAAATATAATATTTATCTAACGAAATAAATTAACTCTTATTAAATAACTTATTCCTATTTAAAGCTAAATACTTACCTGTAAAATAAATCCTAATATAGCTACAATATAAATTATAATTATATTATAGCTATTTTAGGATTAATATTTATTTTACAGGCAACTTTGTTATTATTTTAACCAGGTAAAATAGCTATTAAATAGTTAAGAACTATTTAATAGTTACCTAGTTAAAATAATAACAAATTTACCTGTAAAATAAATCCTAACCTAAGTTATAATTAAACCTAACACTACCCTATCAATAAAATAATTAAATAAACTACCTACAATTAACCTAACACTACACTATCAATAAATTAATTAAACACAATTCCTACAAATAAATACAATTAAATAAACTAGCTAAAGTACAAAAAATAAAAAAGAACTAAGTTACAGAAAATAAAAAAATATTTACAAACATAAGAAAAATATTACAACAATTTTAAACTAATTACACCTACTCTAAGCCCCCTAATAAAATAACAAAGCCCCCCAAAATAAAAAATTCCCTACCCTATTCTAAATTAAAAAAGTTACAAGCTCTTTTACCTTACCAGCCCTGAACAGGGCCCTTTGCGGGGCATGCCCCAAGAATTTCAGCTCTTTTGCCTGTAAAAAAAAACATACAATACCCCCCCCCCAACATTACAACCCACCACCCACATACCCCTAATCTAACCCAAACCCCCTTTAAATAAACCTAACACTAAGCCCCTGAAGATCTTCCTACCTTGTCTTCACCATCCAGGTATCACCGATCCGTCCTGGCTCCAAGATCTTCATCCAACCCAAGCGGGGGTTGGCGATCCATAATCCGGTCCAGAAGAGGCTCCAAAGTCTTCCTCCTATCCGGCAAGAAGAGGACATCCGGACCGGCAAACATCTTCTCCAAGCGGCATCTTCGATCTTCTTCCATCCGGAGCGAAGCGGCAGGATCCTGAAGACATCCAGCGCGGAACATCCATCCGGACCGACGACTGAACGACGAATGACTGTTCCTTTAAGGGACATCATCCAAGATGGCGTCCCTCGAATTCCGATTGGCTGATAGGATTCTATCAGCCAATCGGAATTAAGGTAGGAATTTTCAGAATCTAGTTCAATCCGATTGGCCGATCCAATCAGCCAATCAGATTGAGCTCGCATTCTATTGGCTGATCGGAACAGCCAATAGAATGCGAGCTCAATCTGATTGGCTGATTGGATCAGCCAATCGGATTGAACTTGATTCTGATTGGCTGATTCCATCAGCCAATCAGAAAATTCCTACCTTAATTCCGATTGGCTGATAGAATCCTATCAGCCAATCGGAATTCGAGGGACGCCATCTTGGATGACGTCCCTTAAAGGAACAGTCATTCGTCGTTCAGTCGTCGGTCCGGATGGATGTTCCGCGCTGGATGTCTTCAGGATCCTGCCGCTTCGCTCCGGATGGAAGAAGATCGAAGATGCCGCTTGGAGAAGATGTTTGCCGGTCCGGATGTCCTCTTCTTGCCGGATAGGAGGAAGACTTTGGAGCCTCTTCTGGACCGGATTATGGATCGCCAACCCCCGCTTGGGTTGGATGAAGATCTTGGAGCCAGGACGGATCGGTGATACCTGGATGGTGAAGACAAGGTAGGAAGATCTTCAGGGGCTTAGTGTTAGGTTTATTTAAGGGGGGTTTGGGTTAGATTAGGGGTATGTGGGTGGTGGGTTGTAATGTTGGGGGGGGTATTGTATGTTTTTTTTTACAGGCAAAAGAGCTGAAATTCTTGGGGCATGCCCCGCAAAGGGCCCTGTTCAGGGCTGGTAAGGTAAAAGAGCTTGTAACTTTTTTAATTTAGAATAGGGTAGGGAATTTTTTATTTTGGGGGGCTTTGTTATTTTATTAGGGGGCTTAGAGTAGGTGTAATTAGTTTAAAATTGTTGTAATATTTTTCTTATGTTTGTAAATATTTTTTTATTTTCTGTAACTTAGTTCTTTTTTATTTTTTGTACTTTAGCTAGTTTATTTAATTGTATTTATTTGTAGGTATTGTATTTAATTAATTTATTGATAGTGTAGTGTTAGGTTAATTGTAGGTAATTGTAGGTAGTTTATTTAATTATTTTATTGATAGGGTAGTGTTAGGTTTAATTATAACTTAGGTTAGGATTTATTTTACAGGTAAATTTGTTATTATTTTAACTAGGTAACTATTAAATAGTTCTTAACTATTTAATAGCTATTGTACCTGGTTAAAATAATTACAAAGTTGCCTGTAAAATAAATATTAATCCTAAAATAGCTATAATATAATTATAATTTATATTGTAGCTATATTAGGATTTATTTTACAGGTAAGTATTTAGCTTTAAATAGGAATAATTTATTTAATAAGAGATAATTAATTTCGTTAGATAAAAATTATATTTAACTTAGGGGGGTGTTAGTGTTAGGGTTAGACTTAGCTTTAGGGGTTAATACATTTATTAGAATAGCGGTGAGCTCCGGTCGGCAGATTAGGGGTTAATAATTGAAGTTAGGTGTCGGCGATGTTAGGGAGGGCAGATTAGGGGTTAATACTATTTATGATAGGGTTAGTGAGGCGGATTGGGGGTTAATACATTTATTATAGTAGCGCTCAGGTCCGCTCGGCAGATTAGGGGTTAATAAGTGTAGGCAGGTGTCGGCGACGTTGAGGGGGGCAGATTAGGGGTTAATAAATATAATATAGGGGTCGGCGATGTTAGGGGCAGCAGATTAGGGGTACATAGGGATAACGTAGGTGGCGGCGATTTGCGGTCGGAAGATTAGGGGTTAATTATTTTAAGTAGCTGGCGGCGACGTTGTGGGGGGCAAGTTAGGGTTTAATAAATGTAATACAGGGGTCGGCGGGGTTAGGGGCAGCAGATTAGGGGTACATAAATATAACGTAGGTGGCGGTCGGCAGATTAGGGGTTAAAAATTTTAATCGAGTGGCGGCGGTGTGGGGGGACCTCGGTTTAGGGGTACATAGGTAGTTTATGGGTGTTAGTGTACTTTAGGGTACAGTAGTTAAGAGCTTTATGAACCGGCGTTAGCCAGAAAGCTCTTAACTCCTGCTATTTTCAGGCGGCTGGAGTTTTGTCGTTAGAGCTCTAACGCTCACTTCAGAAACGACTCTAAATACCAGCGTTAGAAAGATCCCATTGAAAATATAGGATACGCAAATGGCGTAGGGGGATCTGCGGTATGGAAAAGTCGCGGCTGTAAAGTGAGCGTTAGACCCTTTAATCACTGACTCCAAATACCAGCGGGCGGCCAAAACCAGCGTTAGGAGCCTCTAACGCTGGTTTTGACGGCTACCGCCGAACTCCAAATCTAGGCCTTAGGGTTTATTTTATAGGTAAGTATTTAGATTTAAATAGGAACATTTTAGTTTATAAATGAATTAGATTAATTTAATATAAATTTAGTTAGGGTTAGATAGAGTTAATATAGTTAATATAAATACTATAGTAACTATATTAACTATATTAACCCTAATATAATTAGGGTTAATATAGTTAATATATATAATGTAATACCTATATTAACTATAATATACTTAGGGTTAATATAGATAATATAGCTGGCGGCGGGGTAGGTAGATTAAATTAGGGGTTAATCATTTTAATAGAGATGGCGGCGGTGTAAGGGGCTTACATTAGGGGTTAATAATTTTAATATAGATGGCGGCGGTGTTAGGGGCTCACTTTAGGGGGTTATAGATATAATATAGCTGGCGGCGGGGTACGGGAGCGGCGGTTTAGGGGTTAATAACTTTATTAGGTTGCGGCGGGGTACGGGAGCGGCGGTTTAGGGGTTAATAGCATTTTTATTGTTAGGATAGTGAGGGGGGATAGCGGATAGAGGGTTAGACAGTGCGGGCTATGTTAGGGAGGTGTGTTAGACAGTGCGGGCTATGTTAGGGAGGCGTGTTAGACAGTGCGGGCTATGTTAGGGAGGCGTGTTAGACAGTGCGGGCTATGTTAGGGAGGCGTGTTAGACAGTGCGGGTGTTTTAGACTTTAGTCAGGTTTTATAGGCGCCGGCAGATTCTAACGTGGCGCAAGTCACTGGCGACGCCAGAAATTTGTACTTACGCAGATTTCTGGACATCGCTGGTTTGTCAGACTTACGGCACGTTAGCATCTGACGGCGACCTATATGGGATGGCTCGAGTTGCGAGCTGAAACTGCGGGCGACGCCGGTTCCCTCGCTTGCGCCGCAAACTGCGATCGATATCGGATCGCGCCCCTAGTCTGTCCAGATCTCTTTTGTGTAAGATTAATTTTTATCATAGTCTTATTCATATCTCAGGCTTTCTTTTAATCTATCTTATAGGGCCTGATATTCCAAAACTCGCCGCTCAGGTGAGATGATCTAAGACATCTCATTAGTATGGAGAGGTCCCTAAAAAACCACAAATTTTCTTTTGAAATATATTTATCTCACTATGCATGGCTTTATATGTGAAGAAGATATACCCATGTTACAATATAAAGTCTAAAAAAATCCCTAAGATTTAGCATGATTTATCTCCATGCCGGCGAGCTTTTGAATATCAGGCCCATAGTCTTTGCCTTTAAAAGGGCTTCCTTTCTCTTGTAAGGTGTATCCAGTCCACGGGTTCATCCATTACTTGTGGGATATTCTCCTTCCCAACAGAAAGCTGCAAGAGGACACCCACAGCAGAGCTGTCTATATAGCTCCTCCCCTAACTGCCACCCCCAGTCATTCTCTTGCAGCTCTCGACAAGATAGGAAGTGTCAAGAGATGTGTGGTGACTTAGTGTAGTTTTACCTTCAATCAAAAGTTTGTTATTTTTAAACGGTACCGGCGTTGTACTGTTTTACTCTCAGGCAGAAATTAGAAGAAGAGTTCTGCCTGGAGGTTGATGATCTTAGCGGTTTGTAACTAAGGTCCATTGCTGTTCTCACACATAACTGAAGAGTATGGGACAACTTCAGTTGGGGGAACGGTCTGCAGATTACCTGCTTTGAGGTATGTTCAGTATATTTATTTCTAGAGAGATGAATGAGTTCTAGAAAATGCTGACAGAGCCTTGTGTATTTGAGGTAAGCCTGATGCAGTGATTTAACAGTGACTGGGATCATGCTTACAAAACAGGGTAATACTCTTATTACTTAGTGACAGTTAAACGTTTACATTAATTAAAAAATAGGACGTTTTTTCTCTGAGGGAGATAACTCTTTATTTGGGGCCTAGTTTCCACATGGCTAATCAGATACTCCTAGGAGTATTTTCTTAAGGCCCCTCTGGCATCCAGTACATGGTGGGAGGGGCCTATTTTAGCGCTCTAAATGCTCAGTTTTAGTTTTCAGACTGAGACATCCAGCTTCCCTAGAGGAGTCCTCTGGCACCTGAGGACCATTATAAGGGGTTTATTTCTGTACAAAATCGTACTTGAGGGCAGGTAGGAGCCTCAGCAGAGCTGTGGCAGGGTGCTTAACTGTCTTGTAATGTTTTTTAACGTTTTTAAATCCGGTTTGGGGCCTAAGGGGTTAATCATCCATTTGCAATTGGGTGCAATGTTGCTTTAGTCCCTTACACACACTGTAAAAATTTCAAAGACTTTACTATATTTTTACACTGTTTTGCAGTTTAAGTGTTAGTTTTTTTCTCTTAAAGGCACATTAACGTTTTTGTTTAATTGCTGTTTCACCTTTATTAAAGTGTTTTCCAAGCTTGCTTGTCTCATTACTAGTCTGTTAAACATGTCTGACATAGAGGAAACTCCTTGTTCAATATGTTTAGAAGCCATGGTGGAACCCCCTCTTAGAATGTGTACCAAATGTACTGAAATTTCTATAAACTATAAAGACCATATTATGGCGCTTAAAGATTTATCTCCAGAGGATTCTCTGACTGAAAAAAGGGAGATTATGCCATCTAGCTCTCCCCATGTGTCAGAACCTATAACTCCCGCTCAAGTGACGCCAAGTACATCTAGCGCGTCTAATTCTTTTACCTTACAGGACATGGCGGCAGTTATGAATGCTACCCTCACAGAGGTATTTTCCAAACTGCCAGGGTTACAAGGAAAGCGAGACAGCTCTGGGGCTAGAACTAATACAGAGCTTTCTGACGCTTTAATGCCTGTGTCCGATATACCCTCAAAATACTCAGAAGCCGAGGCAGGTGAGCTTCTATCTGTGGGTGACATTTCAGACTCAGGGAAGGCGTTGCTTCAGTCTGATTCTGAAATGACAGCGTTTAAATTTAAGCTTGAACACCTCCGCTTCGTGCTTAGGGAGGTTTTAGCGACTCTGGATGATTGTGACCCCATTGTGGTTCCAGAGAAATTGTGTAAAATGGACAAATACTTTGCAGTGCCTGTTTACACTGATGTTTTTCCAGTCCCTAAGAGGTTTTCGAAAATTATTACTAAGGAATGGGATAGACCAGGTGTGCCGTTCTCTCCCCCTCCTGCTTTCAAAAAGATGTTTCCCATAGATGCCGCCGTACGCGACTCGTGGCAGACGGTCCCTAAGGTGGAGGAAGCAGTCTCTACCCTAGCTAAACGTACAACTATCCCCATCAAGGACAGTTGTGCTTTCCTAGATCCTATGGATAAAAAATTGGAGGGTCTCCTTAAGAAATTTTTTATTCATCAAGGTTTTATTCTCCAGCCTCTTGCATGCATTGCCCCAGTTACTGCTACTGCGACTTTTTGGTTCGAGTCTCTTGAGGAGGCTCTGCAGGTGGAGACTCCGCTAGACGACATTCTAGACAGGATTAAAGCTCTTAAGTTAGCTAATTCCTTTATTTCTGACGCCGTTTTTCAGTTAACCAATCTAACGGCTAAGAATTCAGGTTTTGCCATTTTGGCGCATAGGGCGCTATGGCTTAAGTCCTGGTCAGCAGACGTTACTTCAAAGTCTAAGCTTCTTAACATCCCCTTCAAGGGACAGACCCTATTTGGGCCCGGTCTGAAGGAGATCATTTCTGATATTACTGGAGGAAAAGGTCACGCCCTTCCTCAGGATAGGTCCAATAAGAGGACCAAACAGAATAATTTTCGTTCCTTTCGAAACTTCAAGAGTGGCGCAGCCTCAGTTTCCTCTAATGCAAAACAAGAGGGAAATTTTGCCCAGTCCAAACCAGTCTGGAGACCTAACCAGGCTTGGAACAAGGGGAAGCAGGCCAAGAAACCTGCGGCTGCCTCTAAGAAAGCATGAAGGAGTAGCCCCCGATCCGGGACCGGATCTAGTAGGGGGCAGACTTTCTCTCTTCACCCAGGCTTGGGCAAGAGACATCCAGGATCCCTGGGTGCTAGAGATTGTTTCCCAGGGATATCTTCTGGAATTCAAAGGTTCATCTCCAAAGGGGAGATTTCATCTCTCACAACTATCTGTAAACCAGATAAAAAGAGAGGCATTCTTACATTGCGTTCAAGACCTACTGGTTATGGGAGTGATCCACCCAGTTCCAAGAGAGGAACAGGGGCTGGGTTTTTATTCAAACCTGTTTATAGTTCCCAAAAAAGAGGGAACTTTCAGACCTATCTTGGATCTCAAGATCCTAAACAAATTTCTAAGGGTCCCATCCTTCAAGATGGAGACAATCCGAACCATCCTCCCTATGATCCAGGAGGGTCAATATATGACTACCGTGGACATAAAGGATGCTTATCTCCACATTCCGATTCACAGAGATCATCATCAGTTCCTCAGGTTCGCCTTCCTAGACAGGCATTACCAGTTTGTGGCTCTTCCCTTCGGGATAGCCACGGCACCAAGAATCTTTACAAAAGTTCTAGGGTCCCTTCTGGCGGCTCTAAGGCCGCGGGGCATAGCGGTAGCCCCTTACCTAGATGACATTCTGATTCAGGCGTCGACTTTTCAAATCGCCAAGTCCCATACGGACATTGTTCTGGCCTTTCTGAGGTCTCACGGGTGAAAAGTGAACATAGAAAAGAGTTATCTCTCTCCTCTTACAAGAGTTTCCTTCCTAGGAACTCTGATAGATTCAGTAGAAATGAAAATTTTTCTGACAGAAGTCAGGATATCAAAACTTCTAACTTCTTTCCGTGCTCTTCATTCCACTTCTCGGCCATCAGTGGCTCAGTGTATGGAAATGATCGGCCTAATGGTAGCGGCAATGGACATAGTTCCGTTTGCCTGCCTACATCTCAGACCACTGCAACTTTGCATGCTCAACCAGTGGAATGGGGACTACACAGATTTGTCTCCTCTGTTAAATCTGGATCAAGAGACCAGGGATTCTCTTCTCTGGTGGTTATCTCGGGTCCATCTGTCCAGGGGAATGAGTTTTCGCAGGCCAGAGTGGACTATAGTGACGACAGATGTCAGCCTTCTGGGCTGGGGCTGGGGTTTCTCCGAGTCGGTCATTGATACCTTGATTCAGGCTCGAAAGCCTGTCACCAGGAAAATCTATTTTAAGATATGGTGTAAATATCTTCATTGGTGTGAATCCAAGGGTTACTCGTGGAGTAAGGTCAGGATTCCTAGGATACTATCTTTTCTCCAAGAAGGATTGGAAAAGGGATTATCAGCTAGTTCCTTGAAGGGACAGATTTCTGCTCTGTCTATTCTTTTGCACAAGCGCCTGGCTGATGTTCCAGATGTTCAGGCATTTTGTCAGGCTTTGGTTAGAATCAGGCCTGTGTTTAAACCTGTTGCTCCGCCATGGAGTTTAAATTTAGTTCTTAAAGTTCTTCAAGGGGTTCCGTTTGAACCCTTGCATTTCATAGATATCAATCTTTTATCTTGGAAAGTTATGTTTTTAGTAGCTATCTCTTCGGCTCGAAGAGTTTCAGTTATCTGCCTTGCAGTGTGATTCTCCTTATCTGATCTTCCATGCAGATAAGGTAGTTTTGCATACCAAACCTGGGTTTCTTCCTAAGGTAGTATCTAATAGGAATATCAATCAGGAAATTGTTGTTCCGTCACTGTGTCCTAATCCTTCTTCAAAGAAGGAACGTCTGTTACACAATCTTGACGTGGTTCGTGCTTTAAAGTTTTATTTGCAAGCTACTAAGGATTTTCGTCAAACATCTGCATTGTTTGTCGTCTACTCTGGAAAGAGGAGAGGCCAAAAGGCTTCGGCAACTTCTCTTTCTTTTTGGCTGAGAAGCATAATCCGTTTAGCTTATGAGACTGCTGGCCAGCAGCCTCCTCAAAGAATTACTGCTCATTCTACTAGAGCGGTAGCTTCCACATGGGCTTTTAAACATGAGGCCTCTGTTGAACAGATTTGTAAGGCGGCGACTTGGTCTTCGCTTCATACTTTTTCTAAATTCTACAAATTTGATACTTTTGCTTCCTCTGAGGCTATTTTTGGGAGAAAGGTCTTGCAGGCAGTGGTGCCTTCCGTTTAAGTGCCTGCCTTGTCCCTCCCTTCATCCGTGTCCTAAAGCTTTGGTATTGGTATCCCACAAGTAATGGATGAACCCGTGGACTGGATACACCTTACAAGAGAAAACTAAATTTATTCTTACCTGATAAATTTCTTTCTCTTGTGGTGTATCCAGTCCACAGCCCGCCCTGTCACTTTAAGGCAGGTGTTTTTTATTTTTAAACTACAGTCACCACTGCACCCTATAGTTTCTCCTTTTTCTTGCTTGTCTTCAGTCGAATGACTGGGGGTGGCAGTTAGGGGAGGAGCTATATAGACAGCTCTGCTGTGGGTGTCCTCTTGCAGCTTCCTGTTTTGAAGGAGAATATCCCACAAGTAATGGATGAACCCGTGGACTGGATACACCACAAGAGAAAGAAATTTATCAGGTAAGAATAAATTTTGTTTTTTTCACTCTTCAAGGATTATTCTCATTTGCACATGTTTCCATCGATCTGCACCACTACTAACCCATCTAAATATATATTTTGTGTTATCAGGATGAGCAGACTGTGTGATATTTTTCTATTGCTATATGGTCAATTTGCAACTAGAAAAGTTTTTTTAATTTTTTTTAATTATTTTTAATGGCATGAAATGGAAACAAAATGTCGACTACTTTGGGTCATTTGAACAATCCATTTGATGTGCAGCTGTTACTATTATTACACTTTTTTCAGGCCATACAAAAGTTTAAGCATACTTAAAGGGGCAGTCTACTTTAGAATTGTTATTGTTTAAAAAGTTAGATAATACCTTTATTAACTAATCCCCAGTTTTACATAACCAACACCGTTATATTAATATACTTTTACCTCTGTGATTACCTTGTATCTAAGTCTCTGCAGACTGTCCCCTTATTTCCGTTCTTTCGACAGACTTCAATTTTAGCCATTCAATGCCCTCTCATAAGTAACTCCACGGGCATGAGCACAATGCTATCTATAGGGCACACATGAACTAACACCCTCTAGCTGTGAAAAACATTGAGATAAGGGGAACAAAGAGAACAAAGCAAATGTAATGGTAAAAGTGAAGTGGAAAGTTGTTTAAAATTGCATGCACTATCTGAATCATGAAAGTTTAATTTTGACTAGACTGTCTCTTTAAATGCTTCTGTTCTATATGCATTTGTTTTTGGCTATTGACATCTTTGAGGTACTATAATTATTAGAGGGCCTACACCCCCTAGACCTTACACTGCCTTATAACCTTCACTGCTCAGAATCTTTCCACATCCTACTTGTAGTGTAGATACTCTCTAGCCATTTCATTAAGTTTTAAACCAAGCAGATTGTACATTCTATTAGACTTACGTTTTAGATACACTTAACAGTACTACTAGTTTACAATTCTAATGGTTACCATCAAATCCATATCACACCACTGAGGTGAAACAACAATGCACTTACTTTTTATATCCGTTTGCATTAACCATAGTATGCTAAGACCAAGCTTTGCTGTCAGAATAATAACAAATAGTGATTGATGACCACTTGAGTCAATGTTCTCGACCATAATTACATTTGTTGTGGAACCTCCATTTGTAATTAAAACCTAATACTGTTTTCATAACAACCAAGAGTCCTGGCTGCACCACAAACTGATCAATGTCCTTTCATAGCTGGCAGATTAAAGACACAAAACTATTGCATTAAATTTCATCACAATGCAGTCTTACTGATTTCCTCTATCAACACCTTGTCCAATTTGTCTTCATGTCCTGGAGGTCAAAAGATCTTCCTAGAATGAATAGCAAATGCTCAGTTTCCATGGTTACCTATAGTGTTTATTTCGTTTTCACAGTAAGGATATAAAGTAAATGTGTTGCCTTTATCTTGTAACATAGGAGACAGCTTTTTTATATACTTGTTCACCATGTCATAGCTCAGAATAAAATAATTTGTGCTAAATATGAATAGTTTTAATGTTTTTTTTTTTTTTTTTTTTATAAAATACTGGTATTTACTTCTGGTGGTCCACACAGTCTAGAAATTTAGGAAGAGCTGAAGATGCTGCTGATGAATATTAAATTGGGCATTGATTATGGCCCCGTGTTTTGCCCTATAAAAGAAGTATTTTTGAGTCTGCAGACAATCCAAACAGATAAAAAAGCAATTTATTGGAGTTTGATTTGAAGTGCTGCAGTGATGAACACTGTGGAAAGAGAGAAAGAGATGAAACGGTGGGTCCTCATTGACATTTCACGTTGACCTTTAAATATAAGGAAAAAACAGCCCAGCTAAAAAGCTAGAGTGAACATTTAAAGAAGTATACAACATATACATAAAATAACATATTCAAACATGCGATTAATGAGAAACACTGGTCAGTCAATTATGTCTTTCACCTGAAATTGGCAAGAGATGATGAAATACGAAAAAAAAGGTGTATTATCTTCATGAAGTAAACATATTTGACATATTGTACTCCTGATTTATCATTTTATCTTATATTGAGCCTGCTTGAGTATGCAGCAGAACTTTAAAAATGACGTAATTCACTACCCAAAATCTTATATAAATAATTCCACATCAGTTCTTGCATTTTACTGTCTTTATTTATCTTTAGTCTTGATTCTTACTTTAAAGGTTTTGCCTGCTGAACTGTTAAATGTTTTGGTGGAGTGATTTGAATTTCTTTGTTACTAAATGTTGGCAAGTATAATCATGTAATCAATTATGAAAAGCTATCAAAGCATAGTTGACTCCTGTTAAATCCTTTAGAGCTTTGAGAAACAAGTCACATTATGCATGATTGTTTGCTTAATGAGGCATTCAATTAAATGGCAAAACCTAAGATACTACAGGGGCATGGATGGGCTCTAATAGGTTTGTAATGTGTAGAAATAAAGTATCATTAAATATATTGGAATAACATATCAGTTTTAGAAGCTGTCTTCACCTTTTCTGTCTTCTTTATTGCAAAGGTCAGTGCTAAATTCTTGTCTGAATGAACATATTACCCACTGATAGAAGGGTAAATTTTAAAATGACAGCAATCATGCTATATATATATATATATATATATATATATATATATATATATATATATATATACACACTTCATGTAGAGCACAAGAACACTCATGATACTCTAACAACTAAAGCACATTTTAAACATCTGAATAAACTTAAATAAAACATTTTATTTGTGTGTTCCTTTAAAAGTACTTTGTAATTTGTATGTTGTTGTTTAATAATGAAAGCTATACGAAACAGTGCTTCTTTAAACATATGTTAAAGTAGACACAAAAAAAGAAGCCACTACTCTCAGGAATAACTTAATTTGCATTCTTCCTCTTCTGAGCATGGGGAAAATGACTATTTTTCTCTTGCATTCACCAACCTAGCTTAATTTACTCTAGAAGATTTAAGCTAGATATGCCTTAATTTAGAGACCCCACCCCCCTTGTGGGGCTATGACAGATAGAAATGGAAACTGCACAAATGAAGTAAAAAAAAAAAAAAGAAATAAAAAGGTAAATCCTTTTAAAATTATGACTACTTAATGCAATGATTTTTATATAGTATAACCCACTGCATAGTGCTTAATATGAAAAACAATGAACTAGACTGTTTTATATGCCTTTAAAAGATTAAAGGATCTTGCACAGGAAAAAGTCCCCCATCCATATTAACGGAAGCTTTTACAAGTCCTGAAAACTTAAACTTAAATAAATACACAAGTATAATTTGAGTGCTTCCACCTAATGTTCATTGGCTGATAAGTATGTCATACTACTGTTTATTGCCTGATAGATACAGTAGTTAATATTGCTAATCATTGGCTTATAGGTACAAATGTTTATGGTTTTAATCAACCAATAAGCATTAGCAGGAAATTAATATGAGCCAATAAACATTAGTAGGAAGTAAAACCAATGAGCTTTAGGAAGTAACTAATGGATAGAGCTATATGTTTTTCAATTCTAATTTAAACTGTCATACTTCATATTGTTTTCAAGCAAAACATATACATATTCAAATGCTGTTCTTTTAATTAGATGCAAAAAGATATTCAGGAGTTTTAAAGTGATAAAGCCATCAGAAATAATTATGCATAGGGCATAGGTTTACTCCGATTTTCTAACTCACTTGAAGCCGTTAAGGTGTTGTTAGGTAGCAAATCGGCTTCAGCATATGGGTATGCAATTGCTGTTTTCACACATCTTGAATTTATGCCCCTTCCAAAACCACACTTTAGACTATGCCTTACACCAAACTTAAACCACTCCCCATTAAGCACGTTATGACTCTGAAAAATTGATTTAAATCATGTAATAGATAAACTAATATTTAGACTGTAGAAATTTCACATGCAGAAAACATATGTGAATGACCGTGTGCTATGAGCTAACCAATCACATTGTAGAATGTTGGATGCACAGATACCTAACACCAGCCTTACTGGAAGAAAGTAGGACAGGTTCACTTTTCAGAGGTATTTCACAACAAAAACATGCAAAATAAATAATCAAAGTAAATTGAAATTCTGTTTTATTTTCCTTAATTAAATATTTTTTGGGGGAGAATAAATGTTAAATTTAGTTTCCCTTTGACCAAGCTTCCAGTCATAGAATTTTCAAATTTTGGAAATAAAATGTACTCTACGAAATCTGGGTTTTAAGACTATTAGAAGAATTTAGAAGCATAAAAGTTAGCCTGAATTTCCAGGTGATACTATTTGGCTACATTGAAAGTCTTTCTGGGTCATTGAAGAAAAAAAAAAAAAGGTTTTCTGTAATGAGATCATTCAGTTTCTGAAGGTCTATATTCTTTGGAAAATTGCTTTCAACTATTATCTAAAAGTAATGAATGTATTGTTTTGAAAGAAATCTTACAAATCTAAAGGAGTTAACATGAATAACAGATACATATTAGAGTAACATAATAATACAAATATTAAAGTGTATACACTGTAATAAAATATCAAAAGCGTTATGCATCTATTAACATTCACTTGAGAACTTAACTCTTATTAATATTAACATTTCCATACATTTGTTGTGTAAATTGAAAATGAAAAATACTAATAAAAATGCTATTTCAGCAAAGTAATAAATCAACATTCACCTTTACATAATCTTGTTTTACAATTCAAGTTTTTCTTCCTATAATAATAATGGAAAGGTATTATTTTTGGCATGGATGATGGCGAGACCATGACAAATATTAAAATACAAACTGTGGAACTGCATACACACAAATACACATATGAGAACTTGCAGGCATTTTATTACAATACTCCAGTTTCAGGAACTGACATTTTTTTTTTCTTTTAAAAACCAGGAAGCATTATGCACAGCTGGTGATTAGAACATTGACAGACTCATTGTGCAAATAAAATGTTTAATATTAGGCAGGAAAACAATTTCATTATTATTTCAAGAAAAAAAGGTGCAGTACAGTAAAACATAAAACTCAGTACTAAAGTCTCAGATGTTTAGTATGATGTAGTCTTCAGAACGAAAATAGCCTTATAGGGATACTATGTAGAGAGTCATAGGGGCCGAATTATCAATGTGCAGATGGACATGATCCGCTGTAGCGGATCATGTCCGCCGCATATCAATAAATGCTGACAGCTTACGCTGTGGGCATTTATCATTGCACAAGTATTTCGCTAGAAATACTTGTGTTATGCCGCCCCCTGCACATTTGCGGCCAATCAGCTGCTAGCAGGGGTGTCAATCAACCCGATCGTATGCGATTGGGCGGATTACTGTCCGCCGCCTCAGAGGTGGTGGACAAGTTAAGGAGCAGCGGTCTTAAGACAGATGCTTCTTAACTCCTGTTTCCGGCGAGCCTAAAGGGCCGCACGGAAACAGAGGCATTGGGGCCTATATAGGACTTGATAAATCAACCCCAAAGCTGTTAAAAAAGGAGCACATCAGTTTTGAGATCTTCATATTAATGAAACAGAGCTTTGTTGCACGTTGGTGGCTTTATATGTGTATGTGTTTGTATATATGTATATATATATATATATATATATATATACAGTCCAGTGACGTCAGAGCCTAGTGAGGCACTGACTATGATATGCCCAAGAAGCACATACAGTATATGAACCCGATAGAGGTAGCTTAAATTTACAACTAAATTAGCAGGTTGCACAATGAAGATTAGAATTCTTTACAACACATGCATACAGGTAAGAAACCAATTAAATGATCGTTATATAGGCAAATACAGTTCCACTATGTATACTAATTTCAACACAAATGAAAAAATATAGTGCATGGTCTTGCCATCCCAGAGGCAGATCTTTTTTTTTACTTTCTGTGATGAGATTGAAAAGTTTTCTGGAGGCCCTTTGAAATGAAATTGTAAAATTTGGTAGTTACACTAAAGCATTGTTTCTCAACCGCAGTCCTCAAGAACTCTCAACAGGCCAGGTTTTCATTATAGCTGAACCAGTGCACAGGTGAAATAATCAGTTTATGGGTGAGAGCAGGTTAGTAACCGTGGTTACTGATCAGCTGATTACTTTACCTGTGCACTGGTTCAGCTATAATGAAAACCTGGCCTGTTGGGGGTACTTGAGGACCACGATTGAGAAACACTACACTAAAGCACCAGCTCATCTGCAATGTATTGATTAACTGGAGAATAAAGCAGTTTACATTAAATAATGAAAATATACTGCAAAGTTGTTTCATTATTCATAAATAGGAAGGAATCCTTCTGTCATGGGATTTCTGAACCTACACATTTGGAAATGTGTTTACTTGCAGTATTTTACACATTCCCAAAAGACATTATGATTTGTAACGTCTTTGCAGGGTTTAACACCAATTCAGAGCAGCAATTTACTACCAGGAGCTGAGCATATCTGCTGAGCCAATAAGAAGCATATATGTGTAGCCACCAATTAGCAGCTAGCTTCCAGTAGTGTATTGGTTTCTGAGCATACCTAGATATGCTTTTCAGGAAAGAATACAAAAAGTAAATTTGATAAAAGAAATAAAAAAAGACTCAAAATAATATGAATCATGAGGACACTGTACTGATTTTAGTTTAAAGAAAAAAACATTTCTTGATTTTGTTGCTGTTATGTTTGTGGGGCAAGCTGTTGTGCACCAATGAGCTTCCATCCCACAGACCAATACTGCACAAGTAGAATTTTTAGGTTTCGAGAGTGATTGTTCTTGTTTTCTGCCTTCTTATCCACATGTTTATTGTGTGTGTATATGTGTAAGTATATATATATATATTTATTTTGCATACAGAAGAGAGAAGCGCTCTAACAGGAACGAACAACAGCTCATCAGCTAGATCTCTGGCGATTTACCACCTGGAGCAGCCTCTTTTAGACCAATGTGCTTTTCACATTGGAAAACTTTCCTGAAGCATATCAGTCTGAAGATCTTCAGGGGCTTAGTGTTAGGTTTATTTAAGGGGGGTTTGGGTTAGATTAGGGGTATGTGGGTGGTGGGTTGTAATGTTGGGGGGGGGTATTGTATGTTTTTTTTTACAGGCAAAAGAGCTGAACTTCTTGGGGCATGCCCGGCAAAGGGCCCTGTTCAGGGCTGGTAAGGTAAAAGAGCTTTGAACTTTAGTAATTTAGAATAGGGTAGGGCATTTTTTTATTTTGGGGGGCTTTGTTATTTTATTAGGGGGCTTAGAGTAGGTGTAATTAGTTTAAAATTGTAATATTTTTCTTATGTTTGTAAATATTTTTTTATTTTTTGTAACTTAGTTCTTTTTTATTTTTTGTACTTTAGATAGTTTATATCATTGTAGTTATTTGTAGGTATTGTATTTAATATATTTATTGATAGTGTAGTGTTAGGTTTAATTGTAGATAATTATAGGTATTTTATTTAATTAATTTATTGATAGTGTAGTGTTAGGTTTAATTGTAACTTAGGTTAGGATTTATTTTACAGGTAATTTTGTAATTATTTTAACTATTTTAGCTATTAAATAGTTCTTAACTATTTAATAGCTATTGTACCTGGTTAAAATAAATACAAAGTTACCTGTAAAATAAATGTTAATCCTAAAATAGCTATAATATAATTATAATTTATATTGTAGCTATATTAGGATTTATTTTACAGGTAAGTATTTATCTTTAAATAGGAATAATTTATTTAATGAGTTAATTAATTTTGTTAGATTAAAATTATATTTAATTTAGGGGGGTGTTAGTGTTAGGGTTAGACTTAGCTTTAGGGGTTAATACATTTATTAGAATAGCGGTGAGCTCCAGTCGGCAGATTAGGGGTTAATAATTGAAGTTAGGTGTCGGTGATGTTAGGGAGGGCAGATTAGGGGTTAATACTATTTATTATAGGGTTAGTGAGGCGGATTAGGGGTTAATAACTTTATTATGATAGCCGTGCGTTCCGGTCGGCAGATTAGGGGTTAATAAGTGTAGGCAGGTGGAGGCGACGTTGTGGGGGGCAGATTAGGGGTTAATAAATATAATATAGGGGTCGGCGGTGTTAGGGGCAGCAGATTAGGGGTACATAAGGATAATGTAAGTAGCGGCGGTTTACGGAGCGGCAGATTAGGGGTTAAAAATAATATGCAGAGGTCAGGGATAGCGGGGGCGTCAGATTAGGGGTTAATAAGTGTAAGGCTAGGGGTGTTTAGACTCGGGGTACATGTTAGGGTGTTAGGTGCAGACGTAGGAAGTGTTTCCCCATAGCAAACAATGGGGCTGCGTTTGGAGCTGAACGCGGCTTTTTTGCAGGTGTTAGGTTTTTTTTCAGCTCAAACAGCCCCATTGTTTCCTATGGGGGAATCGTGCACGAGCACGTTTTTGAGGCTGGCCGCGTCCGTAAGCAACTCTGGTATCGAGAGTTGAAGCTGCGTTAAATATGCTCTACGCTCCTTTTTTGGAGCCTAACGCAGCCTTTATGTGGACTCTCAATACCAGAGTTATTTTTATGGTGCGGCCAGAAAAAAGCCGGCATTAGCTACGCGGGTCCTTACCGACAAAACTCTAAATCTAGCCGCTAGTGTCCTTGAATTGCATCTACCTCCTGCCTGCCATCCTTTTGTGCCAGGCCGTCTTGCCAACTATTTACACCAATCCTAATTTTTTGTCACAGTATAGTTACTAATTCAAATTAAAAAAATCTTGATTGTTGATGATCTTAATCCTCAGTTTGCTCGTGCCCTAAAATTGCACTTTTCTACAGCCTTCCAAGCCTGTGTGCCAGGCCTACTTAAAAAATATTTACACCAATCATATTTGTTGTGACAGTATTCTAATAATTAAAAATTAAAATTTTTGGTAATAGTTGTTGTGATTTGAATCCTCAGTTTGCTGGTGCCATTGAATAGCACTTTCCTCCTGCCTTGCAGCCTGCTATGAGCCAGGCCCACCTAGCCAATTGTTGTCAGCAATCATATTTCTGTTAACAGTATTGCAAAAATTGTCAATCATCACTGTTTAGACTGTCAGTAATCAGTCTCCTAGTGTCCTTGAATTGCATCTACCTCCTGCCTGCCATCCTTTTGTGCAAGGCCGTCTTGCCAACTATTTACACCAATCCAAATTTTTTGTCACAGTATAGTTACTAATTAAAATTAAATAAATCTTGATTGTTGATGATCTTAATCCTCAGTTTGCTCGTGCCCTAGAATTGCACTTTTCTACAGCCTTCCAAGCCTGTGTGCCAGGCCTACTTGAAAAATATTTACACCAATCATATTTGTTGTGACAGTATTCTAATAATTAAAAATTAAAATTTTTGGTAATAGTTCATGTGATTTGAATCCTCAGTTTGCTGGTGCCATTGAATAGCACTTTCCTCCTGCCTTGCAGCCTGCTGTGAGCCAGGCCCAGCTAGCCAATTGTTGTCAGCAATCATATTTCTGTTAACAGTATTGCAAAAATTGTCAATCATCACTGTTTAGACTGTCAGTAATCAGTCTCCTAGTGTCCTTGAATTGCATCTACCTCCTGCCTGCCATCCTTTTGTGCCAGGCCGTCTTGCCAACTATTTACACCAATCCTCATTTTTTGTCACAGTATAGTTACTAATTAAAATTAAAAAAATCTTGATGGTTGATTATCTTAATCCTCAGTTTGCTCATGCCCTAGAATTGCACTTTTCTACAGCCTTCCAAGCCTGTGTGCCAGGCCTACTTAAAAAATATTTACACCAATCATATTTATTGTGACAGTATTCTAATAATTAAAAAATAAAATTGTTGGTAATAGTTGTTGAGAATCCTCAGTTTGCTGGTGCCATTGAATAGCACTTTCCTGCTGCCTTGCAGCCTGTTGTGAGCCAGGCCCACCTAGCCAATTGTTGCCAGCAATCATATTTCTTTTAACAGTATTGCAAAAATTGTCAATCATCACTGTTTTGACTGTCAGTATTCAGTCTCCTAGTGTCCTTGAATTGCATCTACCTCCTTCCTGCCAGCCTTTTGTGCCAGGCCGTCTTGCCAACTATTTACACTAATCATAATTGTTGTCACAGTATAGTTACTAATTAAAATTAAAAAAATTTTGATTGTTGATCTTAATCCTCAGTTTGCTTGTGCCATTGCATTGCACTTTTCTACTGCCTGCCAGCCTATGTGCCAGGCCCAACTATCCAATTAGTGCCAGCAATCATATTTCTTTTAACAGTATTGCAAAATTTTTCAATCATCACTGTTTTGACTGTCAATCTGCAGTCTACTAGTGCCCTTGAATTGCATTTTCCTCCTGCCTGCCTGCCTGTGTGCCAGTCCCAACTAGCCAATTAATGCCACCACTCATATTTATTGTAACAGGATTGGAATTTTTGTTAATCATAACTGTTTTGACTGTGATTCTTCAGTCTCCTAGTGCCATTGAATTGCAGTTTCCTTTCTGCCAGCGTGTGTGCCAGACAGGCCCATTTGCCAACTAGTGCCAAACAGTTGTAATATTTTAAAAAATTAACAATTTGTGATTTTTAAAACATCTGTCTTTTTTGTTGTTGTCAGTCTCACAGTGTATACTGTGCCCACTTTCACAGTGCCACCACTCAATTGGTGTAATAGTATTGTTAGTGTCCATTTAAAAAAAATGACAGGCAGAGGCAGGCCACCCCGCAGGTTCCGTGGTCGTGGCCGTGGTGCTGTGATTCCTTTAGACCCTACAAATATGCACATTGTTCAGACACCGGGTGCCAGGGGGGACGCAAAAACTTCTGAGGAGGACCTAGTTGAATGGCTAACACAGGACACCCAATCTTCTTCAGCTTATGCTGCTAGTCCTCCTAACCTTGACGCACCATCTAAGTCCAGCTGTGCTTTGGGCAGGTCTCAAGTGACCAGTGCCACTCCGCCGCCTGTCGCCACCACCAACACTAGCACCACAGCCGCTTCACTTGATCTATCACAGGAGTTATTGACACATCATTTTGAAGAAATGAGTGATGCGCAACCATCATTGACAGAGGATGTAGATAATAGTGATCAGTCTCAGTCAGGCAGCATTACCGACATGGAGGTACGGTGTGATGATGATGATGTTGTACCCGCTGCTGCTTCCTTTCTTGATGTTTTAGATACAAGTGAAGAGGTTGATGATGATATGTCGGTGGATGTCACGTGGGTGCCTACTAGAAGAGAAGAAGAAGAAGGGGAAAGTTCAGATGGGGAGACAGAGAGGAGGAGGAGACGATTTGGAAGCACGGGGAGGTCATCTCAAGGAGCTAGTGGCACAGTCAGACAGCATGCATCATCACCAGGGGTCAGCCAAACAGCACGCCGACGCCCATCAACGCATGCTGTTGCCACCACCAGAATGCCGTCATCGCAGAGCTCAGCAGTGTGGCATTTTTTGTGTGTGTCTGCCTCTGACAACAGCGATGCCATTTGCAACCTGTGCCAAAAGAAACTGAGTCGTGGGAAGTCCAACAGCCACCTAGGCACCACTGCTTTGCGAAGGCACATGGTCTCCCATCACAAAGGCCGATGGGAAGAACACATGAGTAGAAGCAGCACACAAAGTGAAAGCCGCCCTCCTCCTCCTGCTCCAGCATCTTCAGCCACGTCAACCAGTGCTGTCCTCCTTGCCCCCTCTCAACCACCTCCATCTAGCCACGTCAACCAGTGCTGTCCTCCTTGCCCCCTCTCAACCATCCTCCACTCAGTCTCTCTTATGTAGCAGTTCCTGGTCATCTGCCCACAGTCAGGTGTCTGTCAAGGACATGTTTGAGTGTAAGAAGCCAATTTCTCAAAGTCACCCCCTTGCCCGGCGTCTGATAGCTGGCTTGTCTGAACTCTTAGCCCGCCAGCTTTTACCATACAAGCTGGTGGAGTCTGATGCTTTCAAAAAATTTGTATCTATTGGGACACCGCAGTGGAAGGTACCTGGCAGAAATTTATTTTCACAAAAGGCAATCCCAAACCTGTACTCTGTTGTGAGAAAGGAAGTTAGGGCGTGTCTGGCACACAGCGTTGGGGCAAGGGTCCATATGACCACGGTTAGCTGGTCTGCAAAGCATGGTCAGGGCAGGTATATCACCTACACTGCGCATTGGGTAAACGTGCTGACTTCTGACAAGCATGGAATGCGTGGCTCTGCAGAAGAGTTGGTGACACCGCCACGACTTGCAAGCAGGCCTGCTGCTACCTCCTCTACTCCTCCTACTCCATCTTCTTCCATAACCTCTTCCTCGGCTGAGTCCTCTTCAACTTCTGCGTCTTGCTCCACATCTATGGCACCCCCCCAGCTCCCCAGGTACTATGCTACATCCCGGGTACGGCAGTGTCACGCCATCTTGGGGTTGACTTGCCTGAAAGCGGTCACACCGCACCAGCACTCTTGACCGCCCTGAACACACAGGTGAATCAGTGGCTGACTCCGCACCAACTGGAGATTGGCAAGGTTGTTTCTGATAATGGAAGTAATTTGGTGGCAGCATTGAAATTGGGCAAGTTGACACATGTGCCGTGCATGGCACATGTGTGTAATCTAATTGTACAACGATTTGTCCATAAGTACCCAGGCTTACAGGACGTCCTGAATCAGGCCAGGAAGGTGTGTGGCCATTTCAGGCGTTCCTACACGGCCATGGCGAACTTGTCCAATATCCAGCAGCGAAACAACCTGCCAGTGAGGCGCTTGATTTGCGACAGCCCAACACGGTGGAATTCAACACTCCTAATGTTTGACCGCCTGCTCCAACAAGAAAAAGCTGTTAATGAGTATTTGTATGACCGGGGTGCTAGGACAGCCTCTGGGGAGCTGGGGATATTTTTGCCAAATTACTGGACGCTCATGCGCAATGCCTGTAGGCTCATGCGTCCTTATGAGGAGGTGACAAACCTTGTCAGTCGCACCGAAGGCACCATCAGCAACATCATACCATTTGTTTTCTTCCTGGAGCGTGCCCTGCGAAGATTGCTGGATCAGGCAGTAGATGAGCGTGAAGAGGAAGCGGGAGAGTTGTGGTGTCCATCACCCCCGCAAACAGCCGAATCAGCATTGCTTGCTAGACTGGCGGCAACGCAGAAAGAGGATTGTGAGGAAGATGAGTCAGAGGAGGAATGTGGCTTTGAGGAGGAGGAGGAGGAGGAGGAGGAAGCCCGAGCACAACAGTCATCCCAGGGTGCTCGTTGTTGTCACCTCTCTGGTACCCGTGGTGTTGTACGTGGCTGGGGGGAAGAAGATACCATCAGTGAGGAGGAGGAACGCAACATGATTAGCTCAGCATCCAACCTTGTTCAAATGGGTTCTTTCATGCTGTCGTGCCTGTTGAGGGACCCTCGTATAAAAAAGCTGAAGGAGAACGACCTGTACTGGGTGTCCACGCTCCTCGACCCCCGGTATAAGCATAAAGTGCCTGAAATGTTACCAAATTCCCACAAGTCGGTAAGGATGGAGCATTTTCATAATAAATTAAAAACTATGCTTTACACAGCGTATAAGGGTGATGTCACAGCACCACAGGAATGTAACAGGGGAAGAGATGAAATTAATCCTCCTCCTCCCACGACCACGGCGGCAAGGACCGGGCGCTTTCCTGACGTCTTGTTGATGGAGGACATGCGTACCTTTTTAACTCCCATGCACCATCAGAGCCTTTCGGGATCCAGCCTTAGAGAAAGACTTAACCGACAGGTAGCAGACTACCTAGTTTTAACTGCGGATCTCGACACTCTCAGGAGCGATGGACCCCTTGACTACTGGGTGTGCAGGCTGGACTTGTGGCCTGAGCTATCCCAATTTGCAATGGAACTTCTGGCCTGCCCCGCTTCAAGTGTCCTGTCCGAAAGGACTTTTAGTGCAGCAGGAGGTTTTGTCACTGAGAAGAGAATTCGCCTAGGTCAAAAAAGCCTTGACTATCTCACTTTTATAAAAATGAATGAGGGTTGGATCCCAAAGGGACTGACATTGGGCGATACATTTGAATAAAAAACTCCTGATGATGAGATGAGCTGGCTTGGGCTACAACTGGTACACAGGCTGGCCTTTTTTTTTTGGTTATAAAGCCGGAGGACTTGATTGACTTATCCGCCAACAACTAGTGTTCAAGCCACAAGCTTTTAGGGCACTTTATAAATGTTTTACAAACATCGATTTTTCTGGCCGCTGCTACAGCAGTTGCTACAACAATACCCCAATTTTTCAGTCATTTGTACATTCCGAATTTTTCTGGCCTCTGCTGCAGCTCTGTGGGTACAAAACTCAAATAAAAAAATAAGGCACATAACACTAGTGATTAAACTGTTACGAATTGTACAACTTAACACACCACTCATATCCGGTGGACCATTAAATTGAACGCAAAATGCCACAAATTAGGAAGAGTAGGACCGACCAAGCATCTTTATCCGTCTCTTGGTTGCTTTAAATTATCTCCGTGTTCCAGCTATGCCATACCTGTACTCTATTGTGCAAAAGGGTGGCATATGTGGTGTTTCATGCTGTTGTGCCTGTTGCGGGTCGTGGCCCATGATATAAAAAGGCTGAAGGAGAACGACCTGTAGTAATGGGTGCCCCATCCAGTTTTTAGAAAAATGTTCCTGGTTCCTCTCAATTATCTCTGGGTTTCTAAAATGGATGCCATACCTGTACTCGCTTGTGCAAAAGGATGGCATATGTGGTGGTGTTTACTGCAGTTGTTTCTGTTGAGGGTGCTGGACCCTCTTATAAAAAAGCTGAAGGAGAACGACCTGGAGTGGGAGTCCAAGCATGATTTTTGGGGCTATTTCACTTTTACAAACAATTATCTATGGGTTTCACAAATCAATGCCGTACCAGTAGTCTATTGTTCCAAAGTATGCCATATGTTCTCTTTCCTGCTGGTATTTTATTTGAGGGTCCTGGACCCTCTTATAAAAATGCCTAAGGAGAAAGAGGTGTACTGGGTGTCCACTCATTTTTCTTTTCTATTTCACATTTGATCAAAATTATCTCTGGTTTTGTAAAATCAATACTGTACCTGTACTCTATTGTTCAAAAGGATGCCATACGTCCTCTTTCCTGCTGGTGTTTTTTTTGAGGGTCCAGGACCCTCTTATAAAAAGGCCTAAGGAGAAAAATGTGTACTGGGTGTCCACTCATTTTTTTTTTCTATTTAACAATTGACCAAAATGATCTCTGGTTTTGTAAAATCAATGCTGTACCTGTACTCTATTGTTCAAAAGGATGCCATATGTCCTCTTTCCTGCTGGTGTTTTTTTGAGGGTCCAGGACCCTCTTATAAAAAGGCCTAAGGAGAAAGAGGTGTACTGGGTGTCCACTCAATTTTTTTTTCTATTTAACAATTGACCAAAATGATCTCTGGGTTTGTAAAATCAATGCTGTACCTGTACTCTATTGTTCAAAAGGATGCCATATGTCCTGTTTCCTGCTGGTGTTTTTGAGGGTCCAGGACCCTCTTATAAAAAGGCCTAAGGAGAAAGAGGTGTACTGGGTGTCCATCCAATCATTTTTTTTATTCAAATTTCCATTTGTAAAAAATTATCTATGGGTTTATAAAATCAATGCATTTCCTGTACTCTATTGTTCAAAAGTATGCCATATGTCCTCTTTCCTGCTGGTGTTTTGTTTGAGGGTCCTGGACCCTCTTATAAAAAGGCCTAAGGAGAAAGAATTGTACTGGGTGTCCATCCAATCATTTTTTTTATTCAAATTCACGGTTGCAAAAAATTATCCCCGGATTTCTAAAATCAATGCCTTTCCTATAATCTTTTTTTCACAAAGGATGCCATATGTCCTCTTTCCTACTGCTGGTTTTGCTGAGTGTCCTGGAGCCTCTGCTAAAAAGGCCTAAGGATAAAGAAGTGTACTGGGGGTCTATTCAATGTTTTTTTAGATTTCCCTGTTGTAACAAATTTTCTCTGTGTTTCTAAAATCAATGCCTTTCCTGTAATCTATTTTTCAAAAGGATGCCATATGTCCTCTTTCATGCTGTTGTTTCTGTTGAGGCTCCGGGACACTCTTATAAAAAGGCCTAAGGATAAAGAAGTGTACTGGGTGTCCAATCAATGTTTTTTTTCTATTTCCCGGGTCATTTAACTGAACTCTGTGTTTCTAAAATCAATGCCTTTCCTATAATCTTTTTTTCACAAAGGATGCCATATGTCCTCTTTCATGCTGTTGTTTCGGTTGAGGCTCCGTGACCCTCTTATTAAAAAGGCCTGAGGATAAATAAGTGTAACGGGTGTCTAATCAATGTTTTTTTCTATTTCCCGGGTCATATAAATGATCTCTGGGATTCTAAAAGCAATGCCTTTCCTGTAATCTATTATTCAAAAGGATGACATATCTCCTCTTTCATGCTGTTGTTTTGGTTGAGGCTCCGGGACCCTCTTATTAAAAAGGCCTGAGGATAAATAAGTGTAACGGGTGTCTAATCAATGTTTTTTTCTATTGCACGGGTCATATAAATGATCTGTGGGTTTCTAAAATCAATGCCTTTACTGTAATCTATTATTCAAAAGGATGACATATCTCCTCTTTCATGCTGTTGTTTCGGTTGAGGCTCCGGGACCATCTTATTAAAAATGCCTGAGGATAAATAAGTGTAACGGGTGTCTAATGAATGTTTTTTTTCTATTTCAAGGGTCATATAAATGATCTCTGGGATTCTAAAATCAATGCCTTTCCTGTAATCTATTATTCAAAAGGATGACATATCTCCTCTTTCATGCTGTTGTTTTTGTTGGGGGTCCGGAACACTATTCTAAAAAGGCAGAAGGAGAATGACCTGTACTGTACTGGGTGTCCAATCATGTTTTTGTTTTCTATTTCACAGTTCATATGTAACTAAAATCAATGCCATACCTGTACTCAGTTGTTCAAAAGGATGGCATATGTGGTGTTTCATTCTGTTGTGGTTGTTGAGGGTCGTGGCCGTGGGACAGCATATAAAACGGCTGAAGGAGAACAACCTGTACAGCCTTGCTCCTCTTTTTAGGCAGGCCAGCTCTTTGCATACATGCCCACAGACTCTGTAACGCATGCCTCTTTTAGGGAGAGGTGCAGCCATAATGCAGGGTCAGAAACTCTGCCTGCAACTGTTATACTCGATTTTGCAAAAGGAAGTAAGCTTACCATGGTTCCCTGCACGCACGTATTGTTGTTATATTTTGGTGAGGGTAATCATGATGGCCATGTAGACCACCACCACTGAGAGTCCTGGAAGTAACAGGGATGAGATGAAAGAGCTAAGAATAGTAGAACTTGAAACAACAGAGTTAGCCATGGGTGTTAGTGCAAAACTGCTTGGCTTTTTTTTGGCTTTGGGTGCGGCTATTCATGCAGGCCATATAGAGCTGCCGCCATTCGGTGTCGTATCAGCTATTAAACTAATAAGAACAGTACTACCAAAATACAGCCAATGAAGGGCCTTAGGAAGACTGAGCCAAGGTTGGATTGTAGTATTTGGTTAGGCTAATCATGATGGCCATGTAGACCACCACCGAGAGTCCTGGAAGTAACAGGGATGAGATGAAAGAGCTAAGAATAGTAGAACTTGAAACAACAGAGTTAGCCATGGGTGTTAGTGCAAAACAGCTTGGCTTTTTTTTGGCTTTGGGTGCGGCTATTCATGCAGGCCATATAGAGCTGCCACCATTCGGTGTCGTATCAGCTATTAAACTAATAAGAACAGTACTACCAAAATACAGCCAATGAAGGGCCTTAGGAAGACTGAGCCAAGGTTGGATTGTAGTATTTGGTTAGGCTAATCATGATGGCCATGTAGACCACCACCGAGAGTCCTGGAAGTAACAGGGATGAGATGAAAGAGCTAAGAATAATAGAACTTGAAACAACAGAGTTAGCCATGGGTGTTAGTGCAAAACCGCTTGGCTTTTTTTTGGCTTTGGGTGCGGCTATTCATGCAGGCCATATAGAGCTGCCACCATTCGGTGTCGTATCAGCTATTAAACTAATAAGAACAGTACTACCAAAATACAGCCAATGAAGGGCCTTAGGAAGACTGAGCCAAGGTTGGATTGTAGTATTTGGTTAGGCTAATCATGATGGCCATGTAGACCACCACCGAGAGTCCTGGAAGTAACAGGGATGATGAGATGAAAGTGCTAAGAATAGTACTACTTGAAACAACAGAGTTAGCCATGGGTGGTAATCCAAGACCGCTTGGATTTATTTTTGTATTGGGTGCGGCTAATCATGCAGGCCATATAGAGCTGCCACCATTCGGTGTTGTATCACCTATAAAAATAATAAGAACTGTACTATCAAAATACAGACAATGAAGGGCCTATGAAGACTGAGCAAAGGTTGGATTGTAGTATTTTGTTCGGCTAATCATGATGGCCATGTAGTAGACCACCCGTAACAGGGATGAAAGTGCTAAGAATAGTACTAATTGAAACAACCGAGTTAGCCATGGGTGTTAGTCTAAGACCACTCGGCTTTTTTTTGGGGTTTGGATGCAGCTAATCATGAAGGCCAGATAGACCTGCCACCATTTGGTGTTGTAACAGGTATTAAACTGCAAAGAACAGTACTACTTAACACAACCGACTTACCATGGGTCCCAGAGCATATGTTTGGTTGTTATACTTTGTAAGGGTAATCATGCAGGCCATATAGACCTCCACCAATAGGGTGAGTATGAGTAACAGCTATTAAAATGCAAAGGACATTACTAATTAACACAACATAGTTACCATGGGTCGCATACCAAGAGCAGATGTCTTATTATATTTTGTATGGGTAATCATCCAGGCCGTATAGACCTCACCAAATAGGGGGAGTTACAGATATTAAAGTGCTAAGAATGGTAGTACTTAAAACACAACCTAGTTAAAATAGGTAGCAGACCGCATGTCTTATTATTATAATTTTTCAGGGTAATCTGGCAGGCCATATAGAATACCCTCGATAGGGGGAGGGAACTGGGATTAAAGCGCTAAGAAAAGTACTAATTAACGCAAGCTAGTTGGGTCCAAGAACGCATGTTTAATTATTAGACTTTATTAGGGTAATTATATATCTAACAAATATATCTATTTCTCTTCTATCGATTCTATCTAACTATCAATCTATGTATATCTATCTATCCTATCTATCAATCTATCTTCTGTCTGGGATGTTTTGAGACAGCCACTTTGGGAATTTTAGTTGATTTAGACCCATTATGGCTTAAAAGCAGACTCTGCATAAACTATGTAATTTTCCATGGGAGTTTTGCCAGGGATCCCCCTCCAGCATGCGACAGTCCAGGTGTTAGTACCCTTGAAACAACTTTTCCATCACTATTGTGGCCAGAAAGAGTCCTTGTAGGTTTTAAAGTTTGCCTGCCTATTGAATTCAATGGCGGTTTGCGCGGTTCGAAGGTTCGCGAACAATACCGGAAGTTCGAGTCCGCCGTTCGCGAACCGAAAATTTTAGGTTCGCAACATCACTATAAATAAATTGTTTTAAGCATTTTGAAACTACCAGTTTCTATACTTATTTGCCTATATAGAAAGACCAACTGTACGTGTTATATCATATATTATACATTATTAGATATACCATTGTCAATATCACCCTCCTTTTCAGTCAACTTTGTCCCTGATTTATCCTGTTTTATATATACTTTAGCCAACTTTGGCGCTCCTATTCCCTTTTTTCTGTACTTTGAATCCAAGATCCAGTTAGGGGGTCTTTTATAATGTAGCCTGTATATATATATAAATCTAGACGCAGTTCTCTACAACCACATACATCCGGATTTTCTGAGCAGACAGACTTTTCATCCGGGGAAGTGGAAACTTCATCCAGAGGTGTTTTCCAGCTTGATCGTCAAGTGGGGGCAGCCGGAGCTGGATCTCATGGCATATCGTCAGATTGCCAAGCCTACGAGGTATGGGTCAAGGTAAAGGGATCCTCAGGCTGTACTAATAGATGCTCTGGCAGTTCCTTGGAACTTCAGTCTAGCGTATGTTTTTCCTCCATTCACTCTCCTTCCAAGGATCATTGCTCGAATCAGGCAAGGGAGGGCGTCGTTGATTCTCATTGCTCCGGCTTGGCCTTGCAGGATCTGGCATGTGGATCTGGTGGAGATGTCATCTTTTCCACCTTGGAGTCTTCCATTAAGGAAGCTGACTGCTTGGAGATTGAACACTTGATATTATCTAAGCGTGTTTTTTTCAGAGTCAGTTATTGAGACTATGATTCAGTCTTGTAAGCCTGTGACTAGAAAGATTTACTATAAGATTTTGCTTAAATATTTGTATTGGTGTGAATCCAGAGGTTTTTCTTGGAATAGAGTTAAGATTCCTAGGATTTTGTCTTTTCTCCAAGAGGGTTTGGAGAAGGGTTTATCTGCTAGTACCTTAAAGGGTCAAATCTCTGCTTTATCTATTTTGTTGCATAAACGTCTGGCAGATGTGCCAGATGTTCAGTCTTTTTGCCAGGCTTTGGTTAGGGTCAGGCCTAGGTTTAAATTTGCTACTCCTCCTTGGAGTCTCTATTTGGTTCTTAGAGTTCTTCAACATACTCCTTTTGAGCCTATGCATTCTTTGGATATTAAAATTTTATCCTGGAAACTTTTGTTTTTGGTTGCTGTTTCTTCAGCTCGAAGAGTTTCAGGGCTTTCAGCTTTGCAGTATGAATCTTCATTCCTTATTTTTCATTCTGATAAGGTAGTTCCTTAGGTTTTCTTCCCAAGTGTAACGCTCGTGGGATACTCCTCTATCAGACCAAACTCGGACATTAGTCTTGTTATCCTGGCGTCAAGCCAGAATTATAGGGAATATCCCAGAGCAGAGAAAGTTAGTGAGATAAGGAAGGTGGCACAGGCAGGACAGTCCCCAGCAGCAACGGCAGAGTAGTCCAAATATGAGCCAGTAGAATGGTCAGACAGGCAGGGTTTGGCACCAGTAAAGCAGTCCAAGGGCACACCACTAGAATGGTCAGGCAGGCAGGGTTTGGCAACAGTAAAGCAGTCCAAGGGCACACCATTAGAATGGTCGGGCAGGCAGGGTTTGGTAAAGCAGGTAGAGTAGTCAGACAGGCAGGTTCAGCAATAGTAATTGAATCCAGCAGTTTAGGGTTAAAGCAGGTAGAGTAGTCAGGCAGGCAGGTTCAGCAACAGTATTTCAATCCAGCAGTTAAGGGGTAAAGCAGGTAGAGTAGTCAGACAGGCAGTTTCAGTAACAGTATTTCAATCCAGCAGTTAAGGGGTAAAGCAGGCAGAGTAGTCAGACAGGCAGGTTTAGTAACAGTAATAAGGCACATAGAATGATCTGTCACACCCAGGAGCACGCAAAGTAACACCTATACATGGGCAGTGACAGATCGTTTGTAACAATTTTAAATAGGCGCAGGATTTGCGACACAGAGGTCTGACCTGCATCAGGAGCGTGGGGCGATGACGTCAGCGCCGCACCCATCCGGACCCGATACTGCCCCTGGCAACGGCTAGAGCGGTGTGGCATGACATAGCCCCCTCTCAAGGGTTCCCTCCGGGAACCAGAGTCGGCCTCAAAGGATGAGCAGCATGGAATCTGGAGACCAGAGATGGAGCATGCACATCACGGGCAGGAACCCAGGAATGAGCTGCCACGGAGTAACTCTGTATCTGGCATCCAGGATCTTAGCTACCTCATATTTGGGGTCACCACAGACCAGGAGCAGAGGAGGAGGAGCTCGGAGCCGGGTATATCTATTCTTGATGTAAGGTTTAAGTAGTGAGATGTGGAAGACTGGATGTATGCGTAGGGTTTTTGGCAAGGCCACTTTCTATGCAACAGGAGTCAGTCTTTTCAGGACCTTGTAATGGCCGATAAACCTAAGCCCAAATTTGTGACAGGGTTGACGTAGATGAATATGTCGAGTAGAGATCCAAACACATTCACCCACTGGGATAGCACATACAGAAGCAATATGATGATCAGCAAACTTCTTATATCTAGAGACAGCTGAATGCAGCTGAGAGCGAATATGTTGCCAATGAGTGGTGAGTCCAGTGACTCACCAGTGACGTGACGGTCTGCGGTCTGCGGCAGGGACCACAGTGGACTGAGCTGAAAGAGGGAAGACTCGAGGTTGATACCCTGCTGCGGCTTGAAACGGAGAACATCGAAGAGAAGAGTGCCAATGTTTCTTGCCAGCTCAGCTAGGGGTAGCAACTCAGACCAGTTGGTATGGCGAGCATTGACAAAGGCTCTAAGGTAGGCTTCAAGATCCTGGTTTGCTCTCTCAGTTAGTCCATTGGTCTGAGGATGGTAGCCAGAAGACACGGAAACAGTGGTTCCAATCAACTTACAAAAGGCACTCCAAAAGGCAGAGATGAACTGTGGACCTCTGTCGGAAACAATATTCACAGGAATGCCATGAAGTCCTACCACATGCAAGAGAAAAAGGGACGACAATTCTTGAGCAGAAGGCAGTTTGGTTAGGGGTACAAAGTGAGCCAGTCTGGAAAAGAGATCCACCACAACCCAGATAACTGTATGGTGGTCAGAAGAAGGAAGGTCCACAATGAAGTCCATTTTTATGTGTGTCCTTGGTTGTTTGGGAATAGACAATGATTGGAGCAAGTCAGGAGGCAAAGATCGGGGAGTCTTGTTGGCAGCAAAAATTGTGCAGGCTTTCACATAATCATGAGCATCAGACTTCATAGTAGGCCACCAAACATGTTAGTAAAGACGCTTGAAAGTCCTAGTCGAACCAGGGTGTCCTGAGAGGTTGCTATCATGAGCCCAGGCTAGCACAGGGATACGCAGGTTCAGGGGTACAAAGAGGATATTGGAGGCCATGGGGGCTCCAGGAGGTTTACTAGACTGAGCACATTGCAATGTTTGCAGAAGGGTGGTATTGAGTTGAGCAACCACACAGGAGGGGAGTATGATGTGTTCAATAGGAGCTTCTGAGGAATCACTTGAGTGAGGGAACTGACGTGAAAGGGCGTCTGCCTTCTTGTTCTTGGTCCCAGGAAGATAAGAGCCCACAAAATTAAAATGGGAAAAGAACAAGCCCTACCTGGCCTGTCAAGGATTGAGTCAATGAGCAGTCTCTAGGTAAGTCAGATTCTTGTGGTCGGTGAGAATCTGAATAGGATTGGCGGTGCCCTCTAACCAATGACGCTATTCAGTCAAGGCCATCTTAATGGCTAAGAGTACACGATTACCCACATCGTAGTTCCTCTCAGCAGGAGTAAAACTTTTTGAGAAAAAGGCTACTGGGTGTGTCTTGGAAGTCAAAGGGTCCCTATCTCGGAGGCTTCAACCTCTAAAGTGAAATGTAGGTCAGGATCAGGATGGCGGAGAAAAAGGAGCTGAACAGAAAGCCTTTTTCAGACAAGAGAAGGCATTTATGGCCCAGAAGGCCAATGTTTACAGTCTTTGTTCCATTTTGTCAATTCAGTGAGAGGAGCGACTGTTTGTGAAAAGTTCTTTATAAACTTGCTGTAATAATTGGAGAATCCCAAGAACCTCTGCAATACCTTTAAAGAGGTAGGTTGAGGCCATTCTAGTACTGCGATGAGTTTAGCAGGATCCATGGCAAAACCCTCCTTCGAGATGACATAACCAAGGAATTGGATCAGAACTTGATCAAACTCACACTTTTCTAGCTTGGCTACCAAAGAATTGTCTCTGAGACGAAGAAGCACCTGTCTCACGTGCCTATGATGCTCCTCTAAAGTGGAATAGAAAACAAGGATATCATCCAGATAAACTATGACAGTGCGGTTGAGGAGGTCACGGAAGACATCGTTGACAAGTGCCTGGAAGACTGCAGGGGTGTTACACAGCCCAAAGGGCATTACAAGGTATTCATAATGCCCAGATTTTATATTATAGGCGGTCTTCCATTTGTGGCCTGGAAAGATGCAAATCAGATTGTATTCCCCACGTAAATCCAATCTGGTGAAAAAGCGAGCAACCTGGAGTGAGTCATACAGTTCCCTGATCAATAGTATGGGATAGCGATTCTTGATGGTTATGTTGTTCAAGGCCCTGTAGTCAATGCAGGATCTAGCACAACATCCTTCTTACTGACAAAAAAGAAGCCAGCCCCAGCAGGAGAGGAGGAAGGGTGAATGAAACCTTTAGCTAGGTTCTCTTTGATGTACTCCTCCATGGATTTGGTTTCAGCCTTGGAGAGTGGATAAGTCCTCCCTTTAGGAAGTGGAGCTTCGGGAAAGAGGTTGATCATGTAGCCATAAGGATGGTGGGAGCACGTTGGCTGCTTTTTTCTCAAACACATCTGCAAAGTCCGTGTATACTGAAGGAAAGTTTAAAGGTGTCTATATACTGGCTATGGGAATGCAGGGCAGAGGAATGACCTTAGTTCAATGCTGCTTCTTGTATTCTCTGTGCTTCTCTATCTTTAATTAACCCTCTCAAGTGAGTAATGCCCTCGGATAAGTGAGCAGTAGCTGCTCCTTAGTTCGGAGCTCACAGACCAATTTACCCAGCTTTCCCCCTTTCTAATCTTGTCTACTTTTTCAATACAGTGTCCACGAGGTTTGTCTTTCTGGATTATTAAGTAGGAAGTCAGCCACTATATCTTTAAGAGACTGAAGGAAGTCAGGTTCATCCCAGAGAAACAGGTAATTTCCAAACAGGTCTGGATGACATAGTAGTAGTAAGAAATAATCGAGTCGAGAATAAGAATGAAGTGGGAAGTCAGGTTCATCCCAGAAAAACTGAGGTAATTTTCAAACAGGTCTAAATGACATAGTAGTATGCTCCATAATAGTGAAGGATACCTCATCATGATCCAACCATGGGCATGAGCTGATCCGAACCTCTATAGCATTATTTAAAGTCCAAGAATCGACAAAGAAGTAATCCAGTTGAGAATAAGAATGATGTGGGAGATGGAAGAAAAAATAATCTCTATCACCTAGATGGCAAGACCTCCACACATGATACAGCTGGTATTGGGAAATTAGGTTTCTAAATTTCGAAGCCGATGTCTTAGTGAACATATCAATCTCTTTACCTGTAGGTAGATGTTTGTCAGATCCCACACCAAATTGAAATTGCCCCCAAGTATTAAAACACCCTGTTTAATCTCAACCACCAAAGAGAGAACCTTTCTCAAAACCTTCAATTGGTCTTGATTTGGGGTATATATGTTTACTAGCGTAATTTACAGATCATGATCAAGTAATGCCCTTCCATATCTTGTTCTATGTGGACTAGTTGAAAGGAAATGTTTTTATGGGTTAGAATAGCAACTCCTCTGAATTTTTTTTATTAAAAAAAGCTGTATGAATTGTAGGCTAATGAGGGGAGTGAAGGAGCACCTGTTTGTTTGCCAGCCAGTGAGTGCTGAACGAAGACCAGATCAGCTTTTAAAAACTTAAGGTAATTTAGAAACAGACTATGCTTAGTAGGTGAATTAAGTCCTTTCGTATTCAAGGAGACTATACGAATATTTGGCACATACGCCATTGTAAAGAAAAAAAAAGGTATATATGAAGTGTAATGCCTGGGAGTATGGGGAGTGGGGAGCAATAAATAAAGCATATATTATCTTATATTCTTTACCTCCATCCCTATGATAATAGCAAGAAAAAATATAAGTGCACTATGGACCTAAAATATTGTATGTCTCTAGCGACAGTGACAGTGAGGGAGAAGATAAAATATAATTATTCCTATAATTACCTAGTAAACCATTTTGGGGGGAGAACCTGTAAATGGACAGCTATAGGCTTTATAAACCTTTGCACAAAAATTAATTAAGCAACAAGCTCACCAGCCAGGAATCCAAACTCATGGAAAAAGTTATTTGTACTATGTTATCTGGCGGTGCTCCTCAGTACAATAGTAGGAGTCAGTAAGAATGCGTAAGCCAGATAGAGAGAGAAGGAGAAAAAAATAAAATAAATTAGTTTGGGAAACTCTCTCCTACAAATTTCTCCTTTTTTTTTTTTACCGGGATGTGAGAAGTCAAGTGTTTTGCTTTGTACTCACTTTCTATATATGACCCACCTGTACCTGAGTCATAAGATCTATGATTAAGAAAGTAAGTATAAACCTTTTCTTGTAAACATCTTGGTCCCTTACCAGTTTTCTATGTTTTTATTTCCTTTCTCCTTAGTTTCTTTATTCAACTTGCTAAATTTAGAATCACTTTCAAAACTATTAACAACTATAAGGCCCAGATTACAAGTTGTGCAGTAAATCTGTTGCGAACACACTGCACCCAATGTGGCCGTACCACTATTTCCATTGCGCCGCTGTTACAAGTGTCAATTAAACTTTCTTTTTGTGTGCGTTATGGTGCAAAAACCTAAATTAACTATCAACTCCAAAACTTAACACCCCAGTTCTTTAACAAAATTAAAATACACCTAAATTAAAGTTACAGTATACTAACTACCTTAAAATAAATAAAAACTTACTTGTGAAAAACAATTAAAACCTAATCTTAAACTAAAAAAATCCTAACATTACTTGTTTAAAAAAAAACATAATAAAAAAAATACATAAAAATAACATTACTAAAAATAATAAAACCTAAGATAACAAAAATAACTACCATTACAAAAAATAACAAACAAAATTATCCAAAATAATAAAAAATATTCCTATTCTAATACCCACGTTTAAAAAAAATAACACCCCAATAACACCCCAAAATAAAAAAAACCCTAACACCCCTAAATAAACTACCAACAGCCCTTAAAAGGGTCTTTTGTAGGGCATTGCCCTAAAGTTAACAGCTCTTTTGCAAAACATATAAATAAATTACCCCCTAACAATACAACCCCCCTCCCCCAACCACCCCCTCAAAAACTAGCTAAAAAAAACCCTAATCTATCCATTGCTCTGAAAAGGGCATTTGTAAGGGCATTCAGTTATTTTTCAGCCCATTAAAAATAGAAAAAGCCATAATCTAAAAAACCCACCCCAAAAAACAAAACAAAAAAAACTGACACTAACCCCAAAATTGGTACTTACCATTAATGAAGGCTGGTGAAACATCTTCATCCCAACGGCTCCATCTTTATCCACCGTGGGACCATCTTATTCAGCCTTCATCCCGGCCGCGATCCATCATGTATCTTCATCTGGTGGGAGAGAAGTCTTCGACGATCCTCTGCATTTGTGTGACACGGAGGTCCTCTTCATGCGGTCTCTAGCCGCAAACTGAAGATTAAATGCAAGGTACCCCTTTTATATGGGGGTACCCTTGCATTCCTATTGGCTGACAAATTCAAATCAGCCAATAGGATGAAAGCTGCTTATATGTAGGTGTTTAAAACAATCTTTCTAGGATGACTCTATTTAAGATATTTAAAGGGACAGTCTAGTCAAAATTAAACTTTTATGATTCAGGTATAGCATGAAATATTAAACAATCTTCCAATGTGCTTGTATTATCAAATTTGCTCTTGGTTTTCTTTGTTGAAAACTAAACAGGTAGGCTCATATGCTAATTTCTAAGCCCTTGTAGGCCACCTCTTATCTCAGTGCATTCTCACAGTTTTTCACAACTATACAGCGCTAGTTCATGTGGGCCATATAGATAACATTGTGCTCACTCTCGTGGAGTTATTTATGAGTCAGCACTGATTGCCAAAAATTAAAGTCTGTCAAAAGAACTGAAATAAGGGGGCAGTCTGCAGAGGCTAAGATACAACATAATCACAGAGGTAAAAAGTATATTAATATAACTGTGTTGGTTATGCAAAACTAGGGAATGGGTAATAAAGGGATCATCTATCTTTTTAAACAATAAAAATTCTGGAGTAGACTATGGGGTAGATATATTAAGCTGTCACTATCTGCTGCAGAAGGTATAATACTTTCTCCAGTGTGATGCTCACCACGTGTATTTAGCACTGCTATGTCACTATCTGCTGCAGAAGGTTCAATACTTTCTCCAGTGTGATGCTGACCGCATGTATTTAGCACTGCTTTGTCACTATCTGCTGCACAAGGGACAATACTCTCTCCAGTGTGATGCTCACTGCATGTATTTAGCACTGCTATGTCACTATCTGCTGCACAAGGTACAATACTCTCTCCAGTGTGATGCTCACCGCATGTATTTAGCACTGCTATGTCAGGACATACTTGAAAATGAGAGAAATCTCAATGTATCATTCCTGGTAAAATATTTTATAAATAAATAATAATAAATAAAAATTAATTTAGCACTGCTATGTCACTATCTGCTGCACAAGGTACAATACTCTCTCCAGTGTGATGCCCACCGAATGTATTTAGCACTGCTATGTCATTATCTGCTGCACAAGGTACAATACTCTCTCCAGTGTGATGCTCACCGCATGTATTTAACACTGCCATGTCACTTTCTGCTGCACAAGGTACAATACTCTCTCCAGTGTGATGCTCACCGCATGTATTTAGCACTGCTATGTCACTTTCTGCTGCACAATGTACAATACTCTCTCCAGTGTGATGCTCACCACTTGTATTTAACATTGCTATGTCACTATGTGCTGCAAACGGTACAATACTCTCTTCAATTTGATGCTCACCAGTTGTATTTAGCACTGCTATGTTACTATCTGCTGCACAAGGTACAATACTCTCTGAATGTTTTTATGTTTGTAAGTAGCCACTTGTCTTGTGCACTTACTGTTTAAATAAATTGTATTTCACTTGAGTCAGGCTGCGCCTGTCCCATTTTTTCTACTTACAATACTCTCTCCAGTGTGATGCTCACCACATGTATTTAGCACTGCTATGTCACTATCTGCTGCACGAGGTATAATAGTCTCTCTAGTGTTATGCTCACCACATGTATTTAGCACTGCTATGTCACTATCTGCTGCACAAGGTTCAATACTCTCTCCAGTGTTATGCTCACCACATTAATTTAGCACTGCTATGTCACTATCTGCTGCACAAGGTACAATACTCTCTCCAGTGTGATGCCCACCGAATGTATTTAGCACTGCTATGTCATTATCTGCTGCACAAGGTACAATACTCTCTCCAGTGTGATGCTCACCGCATGTATTTAGCACTGCTATGTCACTTTCTGCTGCACAAGGTACAATACTCTCTCCAGTGTGATGCTCACCGCATGTATTTAGCACTGCTATGTCACTTTCTGCTGCACAATGTACAATACTCTCTCCAGTGTGATGCTCACCACTTGTATTTAGCATTGCTATGTCACTATGTGCTTCAAACGGTACAATACTCTCTTCAATTTGATGCTCACCAGTTGTATTTAGCACTGCTATGTTACTATCTGCTGCACAAGGTACAATACTCTCTGAATGTTTTTATGTTTGTAAGTAGCCACTTGTCTTGTGCACTTACTGTTTAAATAAATTGTATTTCACTTGAGTCAGGCTGCGCCTGTCCCATTTTTTCTACTTACAATACTCTCTCCAGTGTGATGCTCACCACATGTATTTAGCACTGCTATGTCACTATCTGCTGCACGAGGTATAATAGTCTCTCTAGTGTTATGCTCACCACATGTATTTAGCACTGCTATGTCACTATCTGCTGCACAAGGTTCAATACTCTCTCCAGTGTTATGCTCACCACATTTATTTAGCACTGCTATGTCACTATCTGCTGCACAAGGTATAATACTCTCACCAGTGTGATGCTCACCACTTTTATTTAGCATTCCTATTTCACTATCTGCTGCACAAGGTACTAAACTCTCTCCAGTGTGATGCTTACCACATGCATTTATCACTGCTAGGTCACTATCTGCTGCACAATGTACAATACTCTATTCAATCTGATGCTCACCACTTGTATTTACCACTGATATGTCACTATCTGCTGAAGAAGGTATAATACTCTCTCCAGTGTGATGCTCACCACATGTATTTAGCACTGCTATGTCACTATCTGCTGCACAAGGTGCACTATTCTCTCCAGTGTGATGCTCACCACATGTATTTAGCACTGCTATGTCAATATCTGCTGCACAAGGTATAATATTCTTTCCAGTGTGATGCTCACCACATGTATTTAGCACTGCTATGTCACTATCTGCTGCACAAGGTATAATACTCTCTCCAGTGTGATGCTCACCACTTGTATTTAGCACTGCTATGTCACTATCTGCTGCAGAAGGTATAATACTCTCTCCAGTGTGATGCTCACCACATGTATTTAGCACTGTTATGTCACTATCTGCTGCACACGGTACACTACTCTCTCCAGTTTGATGCTCACCACATGTATTTAGCACTGCTATGTCACTTTCTGCTACACAAGGTACAATACTCTCCCCAGTGTGATGCTCACTGCATGTATTTAGCACTGCTATGTCACTATCTGCTGCACAAGGTACAATACTCTCTCCAGTGTGATGCTCACTACATGTATTTCGCACTGCTATGTCACTTTCTGCTGCACAATGTACAATACTCTCTCCAGTGTGATGCTCGCCTATTGTATTTAGCACTGCTATGTCACTATCTGCTGCACAAGGTACAATACTCTCTTCAATCTGATGCTCACCACTTGTATTTAGCACTGCTATGTCACTATCTGCTGCACAAGGTACAACACTCTCTCTTCAGTGTGATGCTAACCACATGTATTTAGCACTGCTATTTCACTATCTTCTGCACAATGTACAATACTTTCTCCAGTGTGATGCTCACCACTTGTATTTAGCACTGCTATGTCACTATCTAGTGTACATTTTACAATACTCTCTCCAATGGGATGCTCACCACATGTATTTATCACTGCTGTGTCACTGAAGAGCATCACACTGGAGAGAGTATTGTACATTGTTCAGCAGATAGTGACATAGCAGTGCTAAATACATGTGGTGAGCATCACACTGGAGATAGTATAGTACATTGTGCAGCAGAAAGTGACATAGCAGTGCTAAATACAAGTGGTGAGCATCACACTGGAGAGGGTATTATACATTGTTCAACAGATAGTGGCATAGCAGTGCTAAATACAAGTGGTGAGCATAAGATTGAAGAGAGTATTGTACCTTGTGCAGCAAATAATGACATAGCAGTGCTAAATACATGTTGTGAGCAGCAGATTGAAGAGAGTATTGTACATTGTGCAACATATAGTGACATAGCATTGCTAAATACATGTGGTGAGTGAGCAGCAGATTATGTGCAGCAGATAGTGACACACATAGCAGTGCTAAATACATGTGGTGAGCAGCAGATTGAATGAAAGAACAGCACCTCCTATTTAAACTGAGAAAACAAAGCACTTAGATGAATTTTAAAATTTCAGAGTGTTTTACATAATTTATTAAACTCTGTGTACAACTTTGATGTTTATTTGTTATAACACATCTGCAGTACACATGCACACATATATACTGTGTATGTATATATATATATATATATATATATATATATATATATATATATATATATATATATATATATATATATATATATATAGTATATAGTGTGTGTGTGTATATAGACATACACATATGCAAAACTAGAAGGTGGGTAATACAAGTATGCACTCTGTGATGTCATCTTGGCAATATCATCTTCAAGTAAATTTGTATAAGGTAATTTGGGGAGACAAGCTAAGAGGAGCACAACGACTAAGGTTATAGTATATGTGTTTAAAGAGTTTATGATACTAATGAAGCTGTTTTTTCTGTATTTCTTGTGATACATTTGTGGCATGGACCACTAATTTGTGGTATGGCAAGTGCTTTGATTTCTGTGACATCCAAAAATAATACAGCCCACTTTTGTGATAAATTAAATTTACTTTTATATCTCAATCTCAATTTGACAATTAAACCTTAACTAAAATGTGTCCACCACTAAAATGCATTGTGTGTATGTGAGACAGAGTGAAAGTGTGTTTGTGTGAGAGAATGTGTGTGTCTGTGTGTGTGTTGGGGCTATCTGTGTGTGTGTGGGCTATCTGTGTGTGTGTGGGGGCTATCTGTGTGTGTGTGTGTGTGTGTGTGTTGGGGCTGTGTGTGTGGGGGCTATCTGTGTGTGTGGGCTATCTTTGTGTGTGTGTGTGTGTGTGTGTGTGTGTGTGGAGGGGTATGTGTTTGTGTGTGTGTGGGGGGGATATCTGTGTGTGTGTATGGGCTATCTGTGTGTCTGTGTGGACTATCTGTGTGTGTGGTGGGGGGGCTATCTGTGTGTGTGTTGGGGCTGTGTGTGTGGGGGCTATCTATGTGTGTGTAGGGGGGGCTGTGTGTGTGTGTGGGGCTATCTGTGTGTGTGGGCTATCTGTGTGTGTGTGTGGGGGGGCTATCTGTATGTGTGTGTGTGTGTGTGTGTGTGTGTATGTGGGGGCTATCTGTGTGTGTGTGGGCTATCTGTGTGTGTGTGTGTGTGGGGGGCTATCTGTGTGTGTGTATGGGCTATCTGTGTGTGTGTGGGGGGAGGCTGTCTGTGTGTGTGTTCTATCTGTGTGTGTGTGTTCTATATATGTGTGTGTTATCTGTGTGTGTGTGTGGGCTATCTGTGTGTGTGTGTTTACACCTGTGTGTGAGTGTGTGGATGTATGTGTATATAAGTATCTCTGTGTGTGTATTATATCTGTGCACTGTGTTTGTGTGGTACAGTGCATTGCCCCATTTCTTTTAAGTATTTTTTGTTCTGGGTAGAGGCTCATGCTGTCATTCTGCCTAGGGACCTGCACTTGCTAGGGCGTCCCTGGCATTTCTGTAATGTTCTTGTTATCATAAGAAAACACAAAAAAATAAGGCCCAGTTCAACTCAACTGTTCCTAATTGTCAGCATAATTCTTCATTATATACATATATAATTTTTATATATTTTTCCCAATAGTAAAAATGGTATATTGCAATATATACAATGTTATAGTGCTCCTCTTTAGTGGATTTATATGTTTTATTATTTAAAATGTTGTGCATTACCTAAAATGATTTTTCTTCCATTTTTTTTATTTGTAAAAACGTTGGGGGCGGGTTTGGGGCAGAGATTGGGCGGGTTGGGGGTGGATATTGTGCAGGGATTGGGGAAGGGGGCCCCATTTTGTCCTCCTGCCTTGGGCCCCGCAATGTCTAGGGCCGGTCCTGGTTAAAACCCCAGAATTACAATTGTAATATGACCAGAACATTAGGTTTTCATACACATTAAACACACATTAGGTACACACTTAAACATAAAGCAAGAAGAAATAAGCTTTCCTATGGCTTTTTGAATAGCTGCATGAACTAAAATATATATAGCTAAAGCAAAACTAAAAGTTTGCTAATTTAGATAGATGATGATGATGACTCCATCATTTCTTAAATATTTCAAAAACACATTTATGGTCCTTTTAGTATCAATTCACCTTCCCCAACATTTAGGATTTTGATATCTATATCATTCAATAACAATTACTAATTACAAAAAAAAAGGAAAACAGACAAATGCAAGCGTCAGCTCCAAAATCTTAAAATCTCATTTTATGGGGCCTATTTATTATGGTGCGAGCGGACATGATCCGATATAGCGGATCATGTCCGCTGCATATCGATAAATGCAGACAGCCTACGCTGTCGGTATTTATCATTGCACCAGCAGTTCTAACTGCTGGGGCAATGCCACCCTCTGTAGATTCGCAGCCAATCGGCCGCTAACAGGGGGTGTCAATCAACCAGATCGTATTCGATTGGGTGGATTTCTATCGATTTCTGTCCGCCGCCTCAAAGCAGGCGGACAGGTTATGGAGCAGCGGAAACACGGGGCATCAAGCTCCATACAGAGCTTGATAAATATGCCCCTAAATGTTTTTGTCACTTTGCACCATCTTACAATTTATGCAGAATAAGAGTAGGTCTAAAATATCTAACTATAAAAATATTAAATATATTTTGAGATTACACAAAAATTCTGATTTCTTGGAAAGGTGGCTTAACCGAATTTTGGCAGTGTATTTATGCTCCTAAGCGTATTAGAGTGTTTATTTTGTGGTGCTATGTTCCCTGATTACAATGTATATGTTAATTAACTGATACCTAAAGGAGACCACTCAATTGAAGATAGGTAATCCCATTTTTCATGTGAGAAGTTTGTGTGTATTTGTGTCCTAAGAGGTTTTAAGAGGATAGTGGTGTGAGGTTATTTTACAGTGATGTTTCTAGTGTAGTGATCTCTGTGATGCCTTCTGATATGACCTTGGAATATTTCCTGGATTAAGATTAAAGCCTGACCCCTTGCTGTGTTACCTGTGCAATGCTGATTTTCTGGCTGCTGCTTTTTGGAACTGTTTATATGGCCATATTTCTAGATGCTCCTTACGTGACAGGGTCTGTTGAGCTGTTTTCTATTATAATAAATTGTTTTATTGATCTCACTAAAGCTGATATGATTCTTGTTGCAAAAAAACACGTTAGACAACATACTCCTGTGAGTATTTTCTTAAGTGTGTTTCTTGTTGTGTACGGTTCACACTATGCTCATCACTTGTTTCTTCTTAGGTGTACAGAGGTTCTGAAGTTTTAAAGGGACAGTCTACACCAAAATTGTTATTGTTTAAATATATTATTATTATTATTATTATTATTATTATCAGGTATTTGTAGAGCGCCAACAGATTCCGCAGCGCTGATATATATATATATATATATAGATATATGATATATAGATAACATCTTTACTACCATTTCCCCAGCTTTGCACTGTAATGGGATACTCCTCTATCAGACCGAACTAGGCCAGTAGTCTTGTTATCCCGGCATCGAGCCAGAATGATAGGGAATATCCCAGAGCAGAGAAAGTTAGCAAGATGAGGAGGGCAGCACTCACCACAGGTAAGACAGTCCCCAGGGGCAACTGCACTTAAATGGTCAGGAAGGCAGGGTTCGGCAACAAAGAGGAAATCCAGAACAACAGGGGTTAATAAGCAGAGTAGTCAGACAGACAGGGCTCAGCAGCAGTATATCAATCCAGCAATTTAGGGGTTAAACAGGTAGAGTAGTCAGACAGGCAGGGTTCAGAAGCAGTATATCAATCCAGCAATTTAGGGGTTAAACAAGCAGAGCAGTCAGAAAGGCATTGCTCAGTAGCAGTAAATCAATCCAGCAAATTAGGGGTTAAACGGGCAGAGTAGTCAGACAGGCAGGGTTCAGCAGCAGTATATCAATCCAGCAATTCAGGGGTATAACAGACTGAGTAGTCAGACAGGCAGGGTTCAAACACATTAAGGCAATACAGAAGTAACGATCTATCACACCCAGGAGCACACAAAGTAACACCTATACTTGGGCAGTGATAGATCATTACTGAGAGACTTACATAGGCGCAGGATTCACTCCACAGGAATCCAGACCGGCATCTGAGAGAGAGGAGCATGTGGCGATGACGTCAGTGCCGCACACATCCGGACCCATCACAGCCCCTGGCAACGAGCAGGGAAGGAGACGCCGTGCCCTAGCAACGGCTAGAGTGGTGCGGCATGACTTAGCCCCCTTCTCAAAGGTTCCCTCCGGGAACCAGAGCCGGCCTCAAAGGATGAGCAGCATGGAATCTGGAGACCAAAGATGGAGCATGCACAGGCAGGAACCTAGGAAAGATCTGCCACAGAGTAACCCTTCAAGTGTATCAGATACTGCAGTTGTCTGCGCCTGTATCTGGAGTCCAGGATCTTAGCTACCTCATATTCAAGGTCACCACGGACTAGGAGCGGAGGAGGAACTCAGAGCCAGGTATATCTATTCTTAATGTAAGGCTTGAGTAGTGAGATGTGGAAGACTGTGGAAGACTGGGTGTATGCATAGGTTTTTGGGTAAGGCCACTTTTTAGGCAACCCTCATACTTGTCAGGCAAAGGTATCCGGGGTATACTTCCATTAGCAGAGGAAGAAGTCGCAGTACTAGGAGTAGGGACTGGCGGTGAATCAAAAGGAGCGGTATTCCTCGCTGTAACTAGTAAGGACTGGCGGTGAAAGTTGAGCGGTAATAGCCTCTAGTTGGAATCCATATTCTGCAACTGTGTGGCATGGGTTCCCAACATCTGTCCCTGAAGATAAACCACTCATGCCACCTCATCTGGCTCCATGGCCCAAGTATAATGTAATGCTTGTGGGATACTCCTCTATCAGACCGAACTCGGCCAGTAGTCTTGTTATCCCGGCATCGAGCCCGAATGATAGGGAATATCCCAGACCAGAGAAAGTAAGATGAGGGGGGTGGCACTCACCACAGGTAGGACAGTCCCCAGCGGCAACGGCAGAGCAGTCCAAGGCAAATCACTAGCATGGTCAGACAGGCAGGATTTGGCAATAGTAAAGCAGTCCAAGGACAAATCACTAGAATGGTCAGGCAGGCAGGGTTTGGCAACGGTAAAGCAGTCCAAGGGCACACCACTAGAATGGTCAGGCAGGCAGGGTTCAGCAACAAATAGGCAATCAGGGGGTTAATAAGCAGAATAGTCAGACAGGCAGGGTTCAGCAGCAGTATATTAATCCAGCAATTTATTGGTTAAACAGGCAGAGTAATCAGACAGGCAGGGTTCAGCAGCAGTATATCAATCCAGCAAATTAGGGGTTAAACAGGCAGAGTAGTCAGACAGGCAGGGTTTAGCAGCAGTATAGCAATCCAGCAATTCAGGTGTATAACAGGCAGAGTAGTCAGAAAGGCAGGGTTCAAACACATTAAGGCAATATAGAAGTAACGATCTATCACATACTTGGGCAGTGATAGATCGTTACTGAGAGACTTACATAGGCGCAGGATTCGTGCCACAGGAATCCAGACTGGCATATGAGAGAGAGGAGCGTGCGGCGATGACATCAGCGCCTCACGCATCCAAACCCGACACAGCCCCTGGCAACGAGCAGATAAGGAGACACTGCGCCCCTAGCAATGGCTAGAGCGGCACGGCGTGACATGCACAACCACCATTTTTATATTAATATACTGTAGAACATTTAAACCTCTAAATTTCTGCCTTTTTCTTATCTACTACAGGCAGCCTCTTATCACATGCTTTTTATTAGCTTTTCTCAACAAGACAATGCTAATTCATATGAGCCATATAGATAACATAGTGCTCTCTCCCATGGAGTTGTGCATGGCACTGCACTAATTGGCTAAAATGCAAGTCAATAGATAATAAATAGTCATGTGATAAGGGAGTTGTCAGAAGAGGCTTAGATAGAAGATAATCAAAGAGGTAAAAAGTATATTAATATAACCATGTCGGCTGTGCAAAACTGGAAATGGGTAATAAAGGGATTATCTATCTTTTTAAACAATAAAAATTCTGGAGTAGACATTCCCTTTAAGACAATTTCTTTCATCCAGGAATTAAAGAGCTTCCAAGAGAGAGTGTGCCCTGGTTTTAAACAAATTCTTGGAGTTTCAGTGGAGATCCTGATAACAGCTGCACTACTTTGGAAGGGTAGTAATTGATTCCTCTTTTGTGACATTGCTGCACTTTTTTGTACTTTTTCTTGTTTTGCTTTGGCCAAGAAAAACCCTGATCATGCCACAGAAACGTCCAGGGTCAGCCCCCCTTCTTCTGCAAGGTTTTTGAGACACCTCTGATTCTATGATCTCGCTTTTATAATGAAGTTCGTTAGCAACCTCATGGGTGCCTATAAATCTAGTCCATTATCTTAAGTACTCCTAGGTTTGAGTCTTTAGGGGGCAGCAGATTAGTGGTTAATAAGTATAATGTATGTGGCGGCGGTGTCCGGAGCGGCAGATTAGGGGTTAATAAGAATAATGTAGGTGTCGGCGATGTCTGGGGCGGAAGGTTAGGGGTTAATAAGTGTAAGATTAGGGGTGTTTAGACTCGGGGTTCATGTTAGAGTGTTAGGTGTAAACATAAAATGTGTTTCCCCATAGGAATCAATGGGGCTGCGTTACTGAGTTTTACGCTGCTTTTTGGCAGGTGTTAGACTTTTTCTCAGCCGGCTCTCCCCATTGATGTCTATGGGGAAATCGTGCACAAACACGTACAACCAGCTCACCGCTGACTTAAGCAGCGCTGGTATTGGAGTGCGGTATGGAGCAAAATTTTGCTCTACGCTCACTTCTTGCCTTTTAACACTGGGTTTGTAAATACCCGTAATACTAGCGCTGCAGGTAAGTGAGCGGTGAGAAAATACTGCTCGTTAGCACCGCATAGCTCCTAATGCAAAACTTGTAATCTCGCCAAAGGTATTTTAGCTCTTATCTGGTGCCAAAAATGAATGCGTTATCTTAAAGGGACAATAAACTCCTTCTAATTACAATATATTTCTGTATCAGCCAAGTCTAAATGTTTTTAAAACAAATTAACATAAATTATTTTTCATTAACCAAACACCACTCACCAGTTGCATTATTTGGAGGAGCCAATCTGGAGTTGAGCCTGCAGACAACAAGGCTAGTCATGGTCATAATCCTAGAATAAAATACACTCGGCTAGGTTTAGAGTTTTGTCGGTAACGACCCGCGTAGCTGACGCATGCTTTTTTTCCCCCGCACCTTTTAAATACCGCTGGTATTTAGAGTTCACAGAATGGCTGCGTTTTCAGTGCATTAGGCTCCAAAAAGGGAGTGTAGAGCATAACCTAAGTTACAATTAAACCTAACACTACACTAGCAATAAATTAATTAAATAAAATACCTACAATTATCTACAATTAAACCTAACACTACACTATCAATAAATAAATTAAATAAGAAAAAAAACATACAATACCCCCCCCCAACATTACAACCCACCACCCACATACCCCTAATCTAACCCAAACCCCCTTAAATAAACCTAACACTAAGCCCCTGAAGATCTTCCTACCTTATCTTCACCACACCGGGTATCACACCGATCCGTCCTGGCTCCTGCTTCCGATCAGCCAATAGAATGCAAGCTCAATCTGATTGGCTGATCGGATCAGCCAATCGGATTGAACTTGATTCTGATTCGCTGATTCCATCAGCCAATCAGAATTTTCCTACCTTAATTCCGATTGGCTGATAGAATCCTTTCAGCCAATCGGAATTCGAGGGACGCCATCTTGGATGATGTCCCTTAAAGGAACCTTCATTCGTCGTCTAGTCGTCGGAAGAAAAGGATGGATCTGCGCTGGAGGTCTTCAAGATGGAGCCGGTCGTCATCGGATGGAAGAACATAGAAGATGCGGCTTGGATGAAGATGTTTGCCGGTCCGGATGTCCTCTTCTGCCCGCTTGGATCAAGACTTCCGCCGGAGGATGGATGTCTTCAGCCCCCCTGCTTGGGCTTGGATCAAGACATCGGAGCCAGGACGGATCGGTGTGATACCCGGTGTGGTGAAGATAAGGTAGGAAGATCTTCAGGGGCTTAGTGTTAGGTTTATTTAAGGGGGGTTTGGGTTAGATTAGGGGTATGTGGGTGGTGGGTTGTAATGTTGAGGGGGGGTATTGTATGTTTTTTTTCTCCAGGCAAAAGAGCTGAATTCTTTGGGGCAAATGGCCCTTTTAAGGGCTGGTAAGGTAAAAGAGCTTTTCTATTTTAATTTTAGAATAGGGTAGGGCATTTTTTTATTTTGGGGGGCTTTGATATTTTATTAGGGGGCTTAGAGTAGGTGTAATTAGTTTAAAATTGTTGTAATATTTTTCTAATGTTTGTAAATATTTTTTTATTTTTTGTAACAGTTCTTTTTTATTTTTTGTACTTTAGTTAGTTTATTTAATTGTATTTATTTGTAGGTATTTTATTTAATTTATTTATTTGTAGGTATTTAATTTAATTTATTTATTGATAGTGTAGTGTTAGGTTTAATTGTAGATAATTGTAGGTATTTTATTTAATTAATTTATTGCTAGTGTAGTGTTAGGTGTAATTGTAACTTAGGTTAGGATTTATTTTACAGGTAATTTTGTAATTATTTTAACTAGGTAGCTATTAAATAGTTATTAACTATTTAATAGCTATTGTACCTGGTTAAAATAAATACAAAGTTGCCTGTAAAATAAATATTAATCCTAAAATAGCTACAATATAATTATAATTTATATTGTAGCTATATTAGGGTTTATTTTACAGGTAAGTATTTAGCTTTAAATAGGAATAATTTATTTAATAAGAGTTAATTTATTTCGTTAGATTTAGATTATATTTAATTTAGGGGGGTGTTAGTGTTAGGGTTAGACTTAGCTTTAGGGGTTAATACATTTATAGTAGCGGTGTGGTCGGCAGATTAGGGGTTAATAAGTGTAGGTAGGTGTCGGCGACATTGAGGGGGGCAGATTATGGGTTAATAAATATAATATAGGGGTCGGCGGTGTTAGGGGCAGCAGGTTAGGGGTACATAAGTATAACGTAGGTGGCGGCGGTGTGCGGTCGTCAGATTAGGGGTTAAAAATTTTTATTATAGTGGCGGCGGTTTAGGGGTACATAGGTAGTTTATGGGTGTTAGTGTTCTTTAGAGCACAGTAGTTAAGAGCTTTATGAACCGGCGTTAGCCCAGAAAGCTCTTAACTCCTGGCTTTTTTCTGCGGCTGGAGTTTTGTCATTAGATTTCTAACGCTCACTTCAGCCATGACTCTAAATACCGGCGTTAGAAAGATCCCATTGAAAAGATAGGATATGCAAATTGCGTAGGGGGATCTGCGGTATGGAAAAGTCGCGGCTGCAAAGTGAGCGTTAGACCCTTTCCTGCCTGACTCTAAATACCAGCAGGCGGTAAAAACCAGCGTTAGGAGCCTCTAACGCTGGTTTTGACGGCTACCGCCAAACTCTAAATCTAGGCCACTGTTTTGTAGTTCTTATCAGTTAAAGACCACAAGGGAAAGATATGCAGCAGCGTTAGACTTGAGAAGTTCTAAGAATTAGAACCTCAATATTCAGAGCTATTAATTTCCAATAAAATGGAAAGGGGCACAATAAAAAAAGAAAGAATATGGCAAAGTTGTTTCATTAAGCATAACGAAACATTTAAAAAATATATATATATCAATGTTTTTACTGTATGTATTTAAATTGTCTATAATCATTAATTTATTTGACGTTTATTTCATGCAATTTTTATGTTAGTTTATGTAACCAAATGAAGAAAATGTGTAATTGTAATAGTTAACATAAATATATATTCAATTTAAAATGTAATTTTCCATTAAGGGCCAGATTACAAGTGAAGCGCTATTTAAGGCTCCCGCCCAAGCGTTAACTCACTAGAAGTAAACTTTTTGTGTGCGTTTTGTTGCTTTTTTATTGCAAGTTAAAAGCAATCTGTTTTCGCTTGCATGCTACCCCGATGAATGTAAAAAATTATTTTTTATTTTCTGTAATTTAGGGGGGGGGGGGTTGTAATTTAGTTTAGTTTATTTAATTGTATTTAATTGTAGGTATTTGTAGGTAATTTATTTAATTAATTTAATGATAGTGTAGTGTTAGGTTTCATTGTAACTTAGGTTAGGATTTATTTTACAGGTAATTTTGTATTTCTTTTAGCTAGGTAGTTATTAAATAGTTAATAACTATTTAATAGCTATTGTACCTAGTTAAAATAAATACAAAGTTGCCTGTAAAATAAAAATAAATCCTAAAATAGCTACAATGTAACTATTAGTTATATTGTAGCTATATTAGGGTTTATTTTATAGGTAAGTATTTAGTTTTAAATAGGATTAATTTAGTTAATAAGAGTAATATTATTTAGATTTTTTTAATTAATATTTAAGTTAGGGGGGTATTAGGGTTAGTGTTAGACTTAGGTTTAGGGGTTAATAATTTTATTATAGTGGTGGAGGTGTAGGGGGGGCAGGATGTTGGTTAATAAATTTATTATAGGTGGCGGCAGTATAGGCGGTATAGGGGGTAGAACAGTATACTATAGTGTGAGTGCTTAGTGACAGGGGTATCAATAAAGCTGTAAAAAAGCCGAAGAGCAGCGAGATTGATGAGTGATAACTATCACAGTCCGCTGCTCATCGCCCCGTACTTGGTGCACGGCTTTTTGACAGATTTATTGATAACTTTGGCGAGCGTATTCAGGTCCGCAGCGGCGATATGAGGCGAGCTTAGACGAGCGTATTGGGCCGACGAATGCAGGTAAGTAGGCGGCTTCATAACTAGAGGCCCATATCTTAAAAAGGATATAAACAAACTTGAACCTGTGCAAAGGAGGGCTACCAAAATGGTACATGGTCTAAAAAATAAAATGTACCAGGAGAGACTCAATGCCCTAAATATGTATAGCTTAGAGGAAAGAAGGGAAAGAGATGATATGATAGCAACTTTCAAGTATATTAAAGGGCTTTGTAAAGCTGAGGTTGTTAGTATTTTACATAAAAAGGAAAATGCAAGAACAAGGAGTCATGATCTCAAGCTGAAGGGTAGTAAATTCAGGATTAATTTGCAGAAGCACTTCTTTACAGAAAGGGTGATTGATTAATGGAATAAACTTCCACAAGAGGTAGTAATGACAAACACTGTGGGGGACTTTAAGAATGCCTGGACAAGCATAAGGCTATCCTACAAACTAGATACGTTTATACTTTTAGGAAATATCGGGCAGACTTGCTGGGCCTATGGCTCTTATCTGCCATCAATATCTATGTTTTTATGTTAAAGTCCTTTGCCTGTCTTTTTTTCCCTAACACCTGAGATCTCATATCTTTGAGTCCTTATAACATTTTTGTGCAATATTTTTTTTAAATAATTTTTGTTAGATGGTTTCATTATAACTGTACCTTTGTAATGTATTTTTGATGTGTTTTGTGACACTTTTTTGTTTTGCAAAACAGTTAACCAGAGCTCTGAGGTCACGCTAACCTGACGCGCGTTAACTTCAATTGCACTCAAGGGATCACGTTTACTTTCAACTTGTAATACGAGCAAAAAACCTGATTCGAGAAAACACCTGTGATAAACCCTTTTTCGTTTGCGTGCAACAGCTAGTCCCTAATTGGCCACTACAAAAGGAAATAAGTTGTCCACACTTTCACATTTGTCAACAAAATCACTGCTTCTAAAACAATTATTGTGACTGCTGATCTTACTCAGTGAAGTGCTGGTAATTACTATGCAGATATATTTATACAAATGGCTTGAATGTCTCAAATATTGCTCCTGCCGAGCCGTGAATCCATCAGAGGACTGGGATTGAATCAGGTGATTTTAAATCCATTACTTTTCACATCTAACAGTAAGAAAAGAATACTTACATAAATAAAGTCAGCAAAATGTTTCTTTATTGCTACCTCCTTCTATGGCTACTGCGTGCAAATATAGAGTAGAGGCAAGCTTTACTGTTATTCCAAACATTATCATAGCTTGAGTCAAGAAATACAAGTGAAGGTCACTGCAGGTGAAAGACATTAAGTGAACTATAAATGACTGACATAATAATGTTAATGCAAAGAGCTGTACTAGACATGTTTGGAGTCAGTAACCTAAATTGGCATTTAAGAGGCAGAAGCATTTTACATTTTTCTTTTTCATCAACGATAACTTTGCCTACGGAAAGGTCACTTTAGTATGCCTTCAAAATATCTGCCAATAAGCAGAGCCCTCTCTGGAATAAATGCAAAGTTAGGTAAAGGTATTTGTCATATCATTTTCACAATAATATGCCATGAGAGAAAAATGCATTTTTAGAAGTCCCAGATGTATTCCATTAGCATGTTGTTTTGTGCTGGGTTACCAGGAACTGCTTTACTTTCACAACCAATATGTTCATATGGATTATTTTACGTAGAGATATTTAGGATGTTGCATTAAAGAACTAACATTGATGCTGACATTTTCTTTTTTTATTATACAGCACTGAATTCCTATAAATATCATAGGAGTTAATTGTAGTCTTTCTCTGAATGTTGGTTAGTGTTTTTTTTTCCTGTGATCACAATCACAAAATGACCATGGCTAATACCCCTCATGAACAAAATGGTTACCTCCTGAAAACAACACAAAGGGCTCCATTTATTAAAGGTCAGACTTACATTATTTGCTACTGGGAATTATGTCTGCCTGTGATGAACCAAGGTTATCCAATCCTGCGCAAGTCACTTATTTGGCACAGAAAGGGTTATCAGACCCCTTCTACTCTCACTGATAGGTCACAATCTAGCCACACCAGGCCAGCTTGTGATTTAGTTCAGTGGGTGCAAGGGTTAACAACACTCTCCAGTCTGTACTAGATGTAAAAGAAATGTCCCAAAACTCCTTTAATGCCACCCACACTAACTAACTACACTATCTCAGCTGCCACCACTTAAAATTTATTAAAGGGAAAATCCTAAGGAAAAACCCAGACTTACACATTAACTCCCTGAGTATAATTTAGCAGAAAAATAACCTAAATTATACAGTTCTAATATTCCAGTCTCTTTCAGTAACGTGGTTCAATTATTAGACAAAGGTCAAACTTAATAAAAGAATTATTTATTATGCCAAAAATATTATGCACAATGCATTATTAATAAAAAAGTTGGTACAAATAAAATGACACATTAGCAAACAGTGTTTTAAAATAAAAAAGGAGGGATTGATGTTCTGGTTCCGGGGGAGGAGACTGAATGCAGGACAGGCTCTGAGCAAGCTCTCTCTAGAGACTCCCACAACAGCCATTTGGCGGTAATTCGCGCTGAAACCCTGGTCCTGGGAGGCTATTTTCTGGAAGAAAACTGGATACCGGTTCCATATTGGTGCAGGTACATCGCACCATATTGCTTTGGCCCTTATAGCCTGTACTGAGCTGGGCATCTCTTAAACTTTACAGAGAAATTGAAGTCTATCAGCTTAACCCTACCCCTCCCACTGGTGCTGCGTGAGGTGGTAGAGGGGACGCTGTTACAGAAGGCTGATCTTTTTAAACTAAGAGGAGCGTGGACACGGAGCGTAGAGTCACCTGGACATAATTCTAAGGTGACTGACGGCGTTAGACCGTAAAGATCACGGATACAGAGCGCACAGCCGTTTGAATACATTCCTCGGGCTACGTAACGGCTTAAACACAGCCTCCTATAATTTTTAAGCTCTAATGGATTCGCTTGCTCCCTAAACCGAAGTAATACCGCTTGAATATGGCTATCGGTCCCCACCCCTCCCACCGGTGCTGCGTGAGGGAGTGGAGGAGACCCTGACCTTACAGGGGAGGCTACCACTTAGAGCTGGAGAAGGAACAGCCAGCGCACCACATTTTCCTATACACCGGTGCTGCTGGTGAAAGTGTGGCTGATATCCTAGCTAGAGCTGGAGAGGAAAACAAATACAAACAACAATCCAGCTTAGGAAGAAAAGGAGCAGGAAATTGGATGCCTGGTTATAACTATTGCACAGAGCTGCGTGGCAACAGGTACACTTTACTTTAAAGGAATAGTGGCTCAAAAGTTGGGAAAAAGCCACCATACAAAGAAGCTATTGTGAAATATAATTATTTTTCCACGGGGAACTAACCTCAAAAGTCTTACAAAAAAGTGTTTGCACAACATTAGAGTGAGGTATACATAAGCCACCTTTTAAAGTGAGAGACATTCCAAGATTAAATCTTTCACAAACACCAGGAAAAAGGCAGCAGAAAAAGAGGAAATTACACACTGCACACTAACTGCATGTGCTAATAACTTTCTCCAAATGCTATGAACTGCTTGCTTATCCCTCTCTTGCTTATTTTTTGACTTTGACTACTTTTCAATTCTTTTGGCATAAAGAGAAAGGAAAGAAAGATACAAAAGTATATGTATATGTTTTTTTTTTTTTTTTCATGTTTATTAATGATATAAATTAACCCTTGGCCGCCTACTATGCAAAGCTCTGTAAATATAAGTATCTCAGGTCTCAGGGAAGGTATTGCATAAAGTTTAAACTGCTAAATAATACCCTAATTGTATAAGCCATAAGAAACACTGGCAAGTTGATTACAAAGTATAAACAGACACATAGTAACTCAATGTTAAGGGGAATAAGAAACATTGCGTTATCTTGGTTAGTTGCAAACTGCATGTGTTACTAATCTTTCTAAATGCTAATCATCTGCTGTGATTTTCCTCTCTGTTTTCTATGCTTATTAACACCGACAAACAGTTTATGGCTTGTTAACTATTACCTGAAAAACAAAATTTGTTAGTCCTAGGAGGATTAATATAAAAGAGGGGAGCGAGAAAGAAAGGAGAGGGAAAGGAAGGGAAGGAAAAGAAAAAAAAAGAGATATATAAAAAGGTGTTTAGTGTTCAAAAGGGGCAGAGAAAATTAAACACTGTGCTTTGTTGGTAAAATAACACTTTTTGCTAAAAATGCCTAATTATTATCCTTGCCTTAATAGATGCAAATATTAATCATTTGTTGTAATACTGATATCAGTTTTGTCTTTTGGGTAGCTGAGGTTCATTCTTATTCCCTCTTGCAGGAAATAGGAAAACTGCTGTCTGGCATCTATACATGGTTTTGTCATTCTTTTATGGTTGTTTGAGGGAATTAACCCCTTCCAAACATATATTAAATTAAACTGAAAGAAGGTTTGAGACCCAAATTCTGATAAACAGAGCACTAACATGTTTAATGTTATACTTCTACTTTTTTCCAACTAATCAAAATATTCTTAGCTATTGGAAAAAAGTATAAAGACACTTCCTTGATTCAATTATTGTTAGGACAAACTGACTTATTTATAGTGGCTTTAGACTGTCATGGTACTCTACACTTTCTATATCTATCTGCTACACAATATATTTTTACTCATTGCATGAGATGCGGCTGCACAAGTCTAAGTGTAATCAGTAAATCATTTTTATCTGTGGTGTATATATAAAGCTGTGCTTTGTTTTAACTTGGGTACATAGAAGTAAAATATACCAATTAACTGGAAGCCTATAATAAAATATAGCTACTCTACTGATTGGTAGATAAGTAGCACATAGACTGTACACTATTAGATATATAATTGATTAGACAAAAAAGAAGTAGGAAGAAAGGATGTAAAGTAGTAACTGACCCTTTTCTCTTTCTTCCTTAGACAAATTTATCTAAACTAAAGGAAAGAATAGGAGAGATAAATTAAAAACTGAAGGGATATTATTCTTTCTAGGATTATAAGGATGAGCTAGCAACTGACACAAAGACAGGAGATATCTAGTTTGGGATAGAATACACCTAGGTACTAATCTTGGTACCAAGTGGAAACTTAATATTGAGCAATTTGGACAAGACTTTTTAAAGTCCATAAAATAATAGATTTTAGCAAGTAATTCCTATCTCAAGATCACCTACTAACCTTATTTTTATAACTAAAAACACTAAATCACCCTTTTTTTTTTCTCTTCCTTTCCTCACCAATCACTTCACACCCCCACTAACCCTCACATATATCACTTCCTCCCCTTTCTTTTTTTCTCCCTTGCACTCCAGGGGGGGGGGGGGACTCTGCCCCCTCTCCTCCAATTTCTTTTTTTCCACATCGCTAATCTATGGATACATTTTTGCACACACACACTAAAACTCCCTCATCAGCCATGGCGGCAAAGCACAGAGATAGGAAAAATAAAGGTGTTTCAGAAACTCAGATGGACACTCATTCAGTTCGCTCTAATCTTACCTATGATAAAGAAGTACCAGACATGCAAATATTAATAACTAGTATAACAGAGGCTCTTGCTCCAAGATTTGATTCTATGCAAGCTGAAATCAAACAAGATATTCTTTCCTTAACCAATGAAGTCAGGCAATTCTCAAATAGGCTTGAAGAAGTCGAACAAAGAGTGTCAGACTTGGAAGATAATAGCACGACACATAGCTCTAAGTTAAAAGACATAGGCACAATTCTATCTAAAATGCAAATTAAAATTGAGGACCTAGAGAACAGGTCTAGGAGGAATAACGTAAGAATAATCGGGGTCCCAGAGGGGAAACAGTACGAGGACCTGGGAAAATTCATATCTACAACTTTAGTGCAATTATTAGGCCTGCCTTCATCTTATCCCCCAATAATAGTGGAAAGGGCCCATAGGCTGGGGCGACAGACAGAGGGGGGTAAAGGAAATGTAAGACCAAGACCAGTTATAGCAAAGTTATTGAATTTCCAGGATAAAATTACATTATTCCAGTACTATCGGAAAAACCAACCCATTGTATTAGGGACAACTAACATATATCTATTCCAAGATTTCTCCGCAGAAACAGCAGGGAAAAGAAAAGAGCTATCCCCAATCTGCACAAAACTTATCCATGCGGGATATCGTGCAACGATAATTTACCCGGCTAAGTTAAAGATCATAGTCAATGATGAAGCTCATTTCTTTGAATCTGCCAAAGAAGCGGAAAAATTTGTAGATAAGCTAGGGAATCAAGATAATAGGTGATAGAAGGTAAAATAGCCTTACATTTTGAATTTTATCTGTTGATATAGGTTACAAGGTTCAAGGGCCAACAAGGGGCCATGCGGGGCCCCCGGGGAATCTTCCACAACAGGGGGGTGTTGTTTGTTTGTTATGGTTTATCCTTCCTCAGTTACGCTATGTTTTTGGGTTAGTTGGTCTCCCTTCAGGGGGGCGTTGTGTTTATTTTTACTTTTTTTTTTTTTTTTTTTCCTGTTTCTGTTGGGTTTCTTTCGCCTGGATGGGTGAGGAATGAGCAGAGTGGATAAATGTAAAATAACCTCTTGGAATATTGGAGGTCTCACCTCCCCCATTAAGCGAAAGTCAATTTTAGCACATCTACGAAAAATTGATACCCACATAGCTCTATTGCAAGAAACTCATTTAAATTTAGAATAAGTGCTGAAACTGAAGTCTTCTTGGGTAAAAGAGGTAGTTGCTGCCACAGGCATAGAAAGGAAGAGATGAGTGGCAATTCTGTTAGGAAAAAATATTAATTATGAAATTCTTCATACCCAGAAGGGAGATTCTTAATTCTAAAACTAAAAATAGAGGGAACTTTATATACACTCAGCAATCTATATGCACCCAATGTGTTTGACCCAATATTCTGGGATAATCTGCAGGCAAAAATTCTCACTGAATCAGTAGGATATCTAATTTTAGGCGGGGACTTTAACATGGCTCCACATTATCCATTAGACAGGTTAAGACAGAAGCCAATGGCAGGGAAGAACAAGTGAGATAAACTGGAAACCAAAATGTTTAAGAAAATGTTTCAAAATCTATTAATAAGGGATATATGGAGATTGCAGAATCCAGAGGTAAGAGACTATACCTGTTTATCCAGAGCTCATAAAACTCTATCTAGGATAGACTTATTTCTTATCGACGAAAGACTTTGTAAAATGCAAATTAAAGCTAAAATCTTCCCTATCAACATATCAGATCATAGTCCTGTTACAATAGAAATTTTATATAAAAACTCCAAATCAGGATCTTCGCGCTTCTTCATTCCTGTATGGTTGGTAAATGACTTAAAATTTAAAATTTGGCTGAAAGAGAAATTTCAGGAATACACAGAGATAAACAAAGACTACGTCGATCGTCCGAATATCTTCTGGGAAATCATTTCATATAGTGCTAATAGACTTAAAACACTAAAGATGAGAGAGACAGAAGTGACAAAATCAGTAATTAACTCATATAATAATTATTTACTTAATAATTCTCAAGAAAACTGGATTAAGTATAATAGATCAAAAAGTGAAAGAGATACATTCCAAATTTATAAAGAGACGCATAAGGAGTTAAAGCTTCAGGCAAGACTCTAGACATGGGAATAAAGCCGGAAAACTATTGGCTAACTTGATGAGAAGGGAAAGAAGATCCCCATTAATAGATAAACTCCATCATAAAGAGAAAATCCATATAAATACAGAAGATATCTCTAATATTTTCTCAGACTATTTTAGAAAGATCTACTCCTTGAAAAATTCAGACAAGGTCAAATCCGAAGAATTCTGGAGTAAAATCACTCATCCGACACTTAATAGTGAAAAGATGACAATAGTAAACTCTCTAATATCTGAGGCAGAAATCTTAAAAGTTATCCAAGATCTCCCATTAAGTAAAGCATCAGGGCCGGACGCACTGCCCAACGAATTTTACAAAATTCTCACGCCATTGATCGCTCCACCCCTGAGTAAGCTTTTTAATCACATCTATACAGAAGGGAATGCAGTTTCTCCTCAATTCTGTGCCTCCTATACAACTTTGATCTTGAAGCCTGGGAAGGATCCTAACAATAAAGAGTCCTATAGGCCCCTAGCACTATTGAATGCTGACTACAAAATTCTGACCTCCATTATAGCTAAAAGATTGCAGTTGGTACTCCCTGAAATAATCCATAAAGATCAAGCAGGGTTTCTGCAGAAACGGAACTCATCAGCAAAAGTCAGAGAAGTTTAGTTACAATAGACTATTTTAAGCTCGCAGAGAAGGTGGCATTGGGGAGAGAGGGGGATCCCTCAGATTTAGCAATTGTCTCTATTGATGCTGAGAAAGCGCTTGATTCAATTCATCATGATCATCTGGTCACGTCTCTAGTTAAATTTGGTCTTAAGGGAAACTTTCTTAAATTTGTTGAGAACATATATAATAAGTCACATACAAAGATAATTGTTAATAATATTCTATCTCTCAAGATACCACTTGAAAGAGGGACGCGTCAGGGGTGCCCCCTCTCTCCTCTTCTCTTCGATATTTCAATTGAACCTCTGGCAATAATGATAAGGGATCAAATGGAAGGTATAAAAATAGGTAAAACAGAGCTCAAAATTGCGTTGTATGCTGATGATATTCTTCTATACATTTCCAATACACAAAACATTATGCCTATAATTATGTCAATTATAGAACAATTTGGATCCATCTCGGGCTACAGGATCAATGCGTCCAAGTCGGAGTTACTCTGGATCAGAAAGACCTCGGGTTCCCTTTTAGATATACCCTTCAGAGTCTCTGAATCTTTCAGATACTTAGGGATAATAATATCACCTGATATAGATCAATGTTATGATCTTAATATAATACCAGTGATGACCGAGATCAGGGATAGTATGAAAGTATGGCAGAACCTTCCACTTTCAATCTCAGGGCGTATTGCTGCATTCAAAATGATACTTCTCCCGAAATTATTATATATTTTGCAGAATACCTCAGTAATGCTTAAACGGAAGGATGTTGGTAAAATCAACAGCATGATAAGAAACTTTATATGGCAGAACAAAAAGCCCAGAATATCGCTACTGAAACTATCGTTACCTAGAAAGTATGGGGGATTGGCACTGCCAGACATACAATTATATAACCTGGCTTTTCTTGCTCGAATAGTGGTCGACTGGATTTTAAATAAAGATTATACAATAAACAATGAACTTGAAAAAAGTGTAAGCTCTCCCTTTCTTCCTTTGGCTTTAATACATTGTAATATCAAATTAATTCCCCAAGAAATCAAAAGACTTAAAACGTTAATGTATCCTTTACAAGCATGGTGGAAGATCTGTAAGATATTATCCATCAAAAGCAGCATTTCTGACTATATGCCAATTAAAGGAAACCCTAAATTTCAAGCGGGACTACAATCGGTTTCTTTTCAGAACTGGCACACCTTAGGCTTGTATACTATTTCTCAGATGATAGATAAGAATAGGCTTTGCATTAAAACGTTTGAGAACTTGAAACGAGAATTTAACCTTTGTAACAAAGAATTCTTTGCATATTTACAAATAAGGCATTTTATCTCCAAGATGGTAAATGAATCGGGCTGGAATTGGTCCCTGGGAAAGTTGGAGAACTGGCTTGTGTTAGCAAGGAACGGATTTATGTCAATTTCCCCATGTTATCCATTCTTAATTTCTAACAAAGGGGAAAAGAATTTAGGAAACTTATCAACCGCATGAAATTTAATAATACCTCAAGAGGATATAAATGTAAGTAAAATTCATGCTTCCATTTCAAAAGTTTTACAAATTACCTTATCAGCTACATGGAGAGAGACTCATATAAAGCTATTATATAGGACCTACTATACCCCGAAGAAGGGGTCTAGATATGGGAACATTAATTTCTGTAAATGTCCAAAATGTTCATTTTTATCAGCAGATCTCATTCATATGATCTGGGAATGTCCCAGAATCAAATGCTTTTGGCTTAAGCTTAAAATTTAAAGTGGCTGATGTCATTTTTCTATGGGACGCGACTAAAAATCTGTGGATGTATAATAAAATAGTGAATATGATTATCTTAGCGGCAAGGTAATGGAAAGGAAGTAGGAACCCTAGTATAAATGAGCTTAAAAACTGTCTAAAAAAACAGTGTATACTAGAGCAAAAAGATACCAATATGGAAAAGGAAACGGATATCGAAGGTTTCTTTAAAAAATGGTCAGTACTTATTAAAATGCTGTCACCGAATGAGATAGAATATATGATTTGCCCTTTCAGAAATTCAGAGCTAGTTTTGCTGGGGGTTTGGTAATCCGCTCTGCTCAAGCCTCAAACTGGTGGGTCAAGATTCCTTCCCTCTCCCCCCTTTTTTTTCTTTTGTTGTTTGTATGTGTTTTGTTTTTTAATTTATTTATTTTTTTGTTACTGTACGGTTATTTTTTCTTAAAATTTTTCAGATTACTGTATAGTAAAAGGTCTAATTTGTTGTAATGTTGAGAGAATGGAATAAAAAAGGAAAGAAAAGACTCCAGCAGAGAATATAATTTATTTTAGAATCTATGTTTTGGTATAATTCTGTGAAATACTGACAACTTTTTTATTTTTCTTGTATTGTCTACATTAATTGTAATATGTAACATCAGGCCCTGCGTGGCGCAAAATTTGTAATTTGATTTCTTTTTTTCTCAATATAATGCTGGATTTAAATAAAAGTTTTTTAAAAAAAAAAAAAAAGGAGAAAAACAGAATTGAATACTTTCCTTGTTTTAAGATCTGTGCCAGGGGCTGGCATGAAGCGATGGATTCTTACTCTGTAGAACAGCTCCCCTTGTAAGAATGACATCTCATAGCTGAAAAAAGATTCTTATACCTCTTTTCCATAGATCAGGTTGCCTGACCACACCCTCCTGGGCGGGCTAAGAAACCCCCATGTCTTTATGACCTTCAGTAAACTACGTTTTTTGCCTGAAATTATAGAACCCATTATAATTTCTGATAGGCCACTCTATAGTCAGATATACTGACTGGTACTCTCTTGGTTTCATTGGGAGAATCAATTTGATACCAGATATGACAGATTTCCCTTCACATAATGTCATAACAGTTTTAAACACATATATACATAATAGCAATGTCCTTTTAGTGACCTTATCAGTTTCTGTGACTGAGGCCCTGTTTTGCATCATGTATTCTATTGACAGTCTAAGTCATAAAACTCTGTCATGTGTATCTCTGTAACTAAAAGCTTTGAGTGGCTTTATGACTCAATGTATACACAATAACATCTGGAGGAGTGAGCCTTAGAAACTTTTTATGAGGCTCCTGGCACTTCAAAGAAAACACAGACAAACCCAGTACACAGCTATTCTTAAAAAACAAACAACTGTTCTTAGTTCACAAGCTGAACAGGATTAACCCTTTCTTAGCTGATCCTGAGGTATTTGTGACACTGCTAGACCTCGCTACAAACGTAAAGCTTGTGCAATGCTGCCCCCTGTTTGCTGGCAGCCAATTGCTCGCTAGGAGGGCTGTCAATCATTTTGTTAGGATGTGGCAGACAGGTTAAGCACCAGTGATCTTAAGACTGCTGCTGCTTAACTATAGTTTCAAGCGAGCCTGAAACATCGGTGCCCCGAATCTGCTCTTGTGGCTTGATAAATGGGGCCCAAAATATCTTGTTAATCTCCAGATGTTGTAATCCAAAAACTAAATGTTCATTATTAACAACAGACAAAATAGAGATTTTGTGGGTTTAACAATTAAATTACAGGTTAAAAGACTTGCATGTTGATTGGTACCATGTAGTGTTACACTAGGGGACATAGTGAAAATAGTGAGAGTGCCACTGAAAGGATTTCTCAGATATTAGTAATCTAATAAATGTGTTTCTATAAAGCTGCTGTTGTACACAATATATAATACATCCAAAAAACAAACTAACAGTGCTACAGTGTGAAAAAAACTTTTTTCAGTGAGTGATCAAGTGATGAATATGACAATTCAAAAAGTGTATAAAAAATAAATTATTTTATTTTTGTCTCATGCATAAAAAGTTTATTGGTATACCATTAACACCTTTCAGAACTTTTTATGCAAAAATACAATTATTTATTATTTATACACTTTTTGGATTGTGTCATATTCATCACTTGATCACTCACTACAACAGGGGAAATATTGTGCCACAACACAAAAGAGATATGTGTATATATCTCTGAGGTATTTGAACAGGGCGCATTATCTGTACAGTGGGCATGTGTGTTTGTTCCGTTAATGATTTTGCTAATTTTTATTAGTGTGAAAGTGCTTGTTATTAATTGTTTAACTTCATTTGATTGAGCAGGTAGTGTTTGTATCTGTTTGGTAACTATGGATGGAGGTCAGTGTGTTTTTCCCATGCGAAAACCATTGATACATTCACATACTTTTGGGGTACTCAGTAATATTTGGTAATACGTGTTGTCTGGGGTTTAACAGGTCCTTTTAACTGTGGAATTCAATTAGTTATAAAATGCCTCTGTAAATGTGTCATTAACTTGAAAAAATGTGGATTATGATCAGCCAAGCAGGACAAGCACATGTTAAGTACAGGGATATTTTTCACTAAACCAATAATTAAAAAAGTGCTGAAAATAATCAATGAAAATGGATGATTGTGATTGGGTTCACAAATAGGCTGATCTGCAGGCCTTAATATGCTGATAATTAACAAATTGTGATAAACTCCCTAGTTTGATAAACTCATAGGGGCCGAATGGCCCTGAATACCTCTGTTTCCGCACAAGCCTTCAGGCTCGCCGGAAACAGGAGTTAAGAAGCAGCGGTCTTAAGAATACGATCGAGTTGATTGACACCCCCTGCTAGTGGCCGATTGGCTGCGAATCTGCAGTGGGCGGCATTGCACAAACAGTTCACTAGAACTGCTTGTGCAATGTTAAATGCCGACAGCATATGCTGTCGGCATTCAGCGATGTCTGGTGGATATGATACGCTACAGCGTATCATGTCCACCAGAAATTGATAAATCAGCCCTATAGTCTTGTTTTTAAAACACTTTCTGAAAACCACCACTGGCTATAATATATTACAAATATTTAGTTTATAAGCTACTTTATATTCTGTAATATATATACAGTATATATACATTATTCATACAATTTTAATTTTTTTGGAGGTCACAACAGGCACAAAATACACATTGATAAAGAAAATAGGATATTGATAACAAATATGTACACAGTATAAATGCTTTAAAGTACATTGAATAGTACAATAATAGGATAAATAATATTGATTATTAAATAGGAATTATTAGGATACCTTGGCATTATTTATCCTTTGTATACCTAATTTGTTTTTGGTTGGATTATTTATTATTATAAATTACAGCCAAGGCTAAATTTGTAAGTGATGGCTTAATTTTTCCTGAATTGTAAAGTATTTCATGGGGTTTATTAAATTGTACAGATGAATCATCTAAGTGTAACAGTATGGCATAGATAGAGAACATGCTCCTAGGAATTCTATTTTTGGTAATTTTAAATATCAAGTGAGTGATATAATTTAGCTGTTAATTAGATATATATATACGAGTACTAGTACCACATAAAAGGTATGAAAAAAGTTACAAAAAGCTCATATGAAGCAAAAGATCTAGCAGAGACCCAGACATTTGAACATAAAAGAATGGGATATGTTGACATTATTATTTCTCTCCTTTTTATCGAGTGAGTGATCTTTTTTTCAGAGCAAAAGGTTAATAATGCAGAGTCAGAACCTTGTCAGAAGAAATTTAAATGGATTCAAAATGATAGAACTCAAGCAAACTTAAAGATGACATGTAGAAATGTCTGCACATTGTATGCTTTTTAAAATGTCAAATCAGCTTTAAGATAGTTTTGTTATGTCAAGGTTACATTTGTAAAATGGATTGAATATTGAATATCTTTAAAATATTTCATTTTTAATCAATTTATTTTTGTGCTGTAATTTTTTTAATAAAGGAAAATAAAAATAAAAAAAATTAAAAAATTGTACATAAGTGTAATTGGATTAAACCAACAAAACAACTGTTAGTGGACAGATCTTGTACTTAGAGGAATACATGCTCCCCCCGTATGTAGAAGGACAGTCCTTGAAATATGTAGTCCTTTCATACATGCTGTAAATTCTGGCGATCCTTTATGCTTGGATAGACTTAAAGTTTGAGTGTAATGTCTGATGCCAGTTCTCATTAAGACCAGACCATCCATCAAGGGCATAACAGTCCCTAACATTTATAACATTAATAAAACAATAACTAAAACAAATATTGAGTAAAAAGATCAAGTGCAAAAGGTCAAGTGTACGCGGGTAAAATGGGATCTGTCTCTGAAATTGTATGTGACAGTGTGGAGATAAGAGCGTAAGGTGAACTAATGCTATTATAAAGTAGGCCCAAGCGGCTCCCCTAGATCTCTCACCTGGATGGGTCCAATATGAAGGACTCCCAGAGAAAGAGCATATCCTCAAAAAAATCTAGATTGTCCGTTCTAAGGTAATGGAATCTTTCTAGTACTAGATTCGTGTTGACTAGTTTTCTCCATTCACTAACATTGGGTATTTTAGTGGATTTCCAGAATCTGGGTATCATTTGTTTTGCCGCATTTATCATAATTTGGAATAATTGTCTACGTATCTTACACGCTATCTGAGGGGTTTTCTGAAGTAGTGTTAATTCTGGATTTGGGTACAATTGAGTGGATAATACCCGATTAATGTCCTTAAAGAGCTCAGAACAAAATTCTCTAATTGGTGCGCACTCCCACCAAATGTGTTTCATATTTCCCTCTAGATCACACCCTCTCCAACATGTACCTGGACTATTTTTATATATTCGTCTAAGTCTTGCTGGGGTCATGTACCAGCGCATGCAGATTTTAATGTTTGTTTCTTTTGCTCTTGAAGAGTGTGCAGACTGTGCCAGCCTTCTAATTCTAGTAAGCCATTCATCGGGTGATGTGTTTGATGCCATTTCCTTATCCTACCCTATTGTGTAAGAGGGTAATTTGTCAAACCCATTTTCTAGTACTAATTTGTATAATGAGGAAATTGACCTCAGAGATTTCGTTCCATTTGAGCAGGCCTGCTCGAACTGTGTGAGTCGTCATGTAAGATCAGCTTTATGTTTATGTAAGAGAATGAAGTGTCTGGCCTGGTGATAGTTAAACCAAGATGTGAAAAATTGGAGAGCTAAAGAGTCAATTTGCTGCTTTGTCATTAGTTTATTTTTATCTAATAGTGTATGTATTGGAATCCAGGTGGCGAGTGAGGGGTTTGTGTTTAAGTTTCTCTCTGCTTTAAGGCCTGGGGGGAATTCAGGGTTTAATAGTAAATTGGTGAGTGGAGAGTATTTAGTAGATATTTTCGGGTGTGTTTTAAGAATAGGCAACCAGTCCTTCCATGTTTCATTGGTGATATATGATTGGGAGACTATTGGACTTTTCACAGCTAAGGGGTTCCAACATTTATTGCCTAGGTGGTCTGTACCCGCTAGAGATGTTTCTATCTGGACCCACCCTTTAGACTGATCTCCCTTGTATCTGCACCAATCCAGAACCCTCTGAAGCGATACAGCCAGCTTATATGAGCTGAGGTGAGGGACGCCCAGGCCCCCCTGTGTCGTGAGTTTGTATATTGTGCTTTTATTAATACGTGGAGGTCTACGTCACCAGATATAGTCATTCATTATTTTTTGTAAGATATCTATCTCTCTGGAGATGTTCTGAGTGGGTACAGTCTGGAGTATGTACAGTGCTTTGAGTAACAGTACCATTTTCGCTGTCTGTATCCTACCCAGCTATGAGATATTTTTTAGCAGCCAAGAGGAGGTTAGGGATTGAAATTCATTGATCAATTTCTCGTAATTATATTTACGTGTGGATTGTCTGTCTGGGGTAAGGTAGATACCTAGGTATTTAAGGTATTTAGTCTGTATTTTGAGGGGGCATTGCGTCTTAATGGCTTCCAGTACCGATTGTGGGACCTTCACTGGCAAGAATTCCGATTTTGACATATTAACTGAAAAATTAGATACTCTTCCAAAAGAAGCAAGTTCCGACAAAACATGAGTGATAGACATGAGAGGGTCAGTTAACGTTAATAATAAGTCATCTGCATAAATAGAAAGCTTATGTTGTCTAGGTCCTATCTGAATTCCCTGAATGTGGCTATTTGTTCTAATTTTAATTGCAAGGGGTTCTAGGGATAGGATAAACAACAGAGGGGAAAGGGGGCATCCCTGTCTGGATCCATTTCTTATTTCGAAATGCTCAGACAGCGTCCCATTAATCCTTATCTGTGCAGTTGGGTTGGAGTATAAGGCCATTATTTTTTGTATAAACTGAGTGGGGAAATTATACCGTCTAAGAGTCGTCTGTAGGTACGTCCAGTCAAGTCTGTCAAATGCCTTCTCGGCATCCGTGGATACAAATAGGGTCGGAGTGTCCGTCATATATACATGGTTTAGTAGGTTAAGAACTTTCACTGTATTGTCCTTCGCCTCCCTAGATGGTACAAAACTGCCTGGTCTTGATGGATTAATAATGGTAAAACCTTATTTATTCGGGAGGCTAAAATTTTTGTGTACAGCTTCAAGTCAGTATTAAGCAATGAAATCAGTCTGAAGTTGGCTGGCTGGTCTGGGGCCTTGCCTGGTTTTTCCAATACTGTCACAATAGCCTGAAGCATGGAGTCTGGAAAGTAAGAGTTTTCTGCCACATAGTTAAATAAGGAGGTCAAGTATGGAGCAAGATATCTGGAAAAGGTTTTATAGTAAAGGCCGGAGAAGCCATCTGGGCCTGGCGCCTTGTTAAGCTTTAGAGACTTTATTGCCTCCAGCACTTCCTTGAGGCTGAAGGGTTGGTCTAGGACCTTGGACTGTTCAGCACTTAACTGCGGAACCTGAACCTGATCCAGATACTGTTGGCACTGATGAAGGTGGGTCTGTGTGTTCCTATTTGGAAATAGATTATAAAGTTTATGATAGAAGGTCTTGAATTCTTCTGCTATTTTATGAGTATCTTCTACCTGTCTACCTGACTTGCTCTTAATTGAATGTATATAGGTGCGCTGTAGTCTTCTCTTTAAGGCTCTTGCTAACCATTTGCCTTATTTATTTCCCTCCCTGTAAAATGTTTGCTGAAAGGACAAAAATTGTCTTTGAGTGTTCAACTGGAGTAAACAATTTAATTGGTCTCTCTTAGTGTTAAGTTTTTCCAGAATTGGCAAGCTATCTGGATATTGCTTGTGTTGGCAATCTAGGTCAGCTATATCCTCAGCCAAGGAGGCAAATTCTTCCCTCTTTCTCCTTGTTATATATGCTTTGGTCTTGATAAGCTCTCCTCTAATTGTACTTTTATGGGCTTCCCAGAGGGTAGTGACATGAACATCAGGGGTGTCATTCAAGGAGAAATAAGATTTGTGTTTAGCTACATTGTTTATTTGTTTTTTTCCCTTTCAGTAGCGACTCATCCAATCTCCATTGAAAAGTTTTGAGAGGAGCTGAGGGCCATGCTATCCTACAGGAGACTAGTGAGTGATCAGACCAGGTGGTATGCGAGATATCAGCTGTTTTCATATAAGAGAAAACTAAGTGGTCTACCAATATATAGTCTGACCTAGAGTAACACCTGTTCGGGTTTGAAAAAAAAGTGAAATCCCTCTTCTGGGGGTTCATATACCTCCATGTATCATGAACTCCTAACATTTTGAGATTTTGCCAAATAGTTTGCATTTTGGGTATTTTTAGTCTTGTATCTGGGTTTGTATAATCTATTTTGGGATTAAGGGGAACATTGAGGTCACCTGCCAGAATTAGAGAGCCTTTAGTTTGAGATAGGATGGAGTTGGTGGTAGAATTAATTAACTTACTTTGGAATCTATTTGGGGCATAGACATTCACTAATGTTATTGTTTTGCCAAATAAAAGCCCTGTAATGCATAAGAATCTACCATCTTTATCATGCTCCATGTGTATTTTAGTGAAGGCAATGGATTTATGTATTAGTATGCTAACACCATTGATTTTTTTTTGAGGGGTTAGAACTGTGAAAGTGCAATGGATAATTTGAGGAGAAAAACTTAGGTATATGTTTAGACTTGAAATGTGTCTCCTGCAGCATTAGGACATGTCCTCCCTTCCTATGAAGATCCAATAGAGCCATTCTACGCTTATTTGGGCAGTTGAACCCCTTAATGTTTTGGGTGAGGATAACTTATTCTTGTGTAGTGTCCTTACTCATACTCTTTGTGAGATGCTAAGGTAGTGAGGTGCAGCGGCTTGTCATGCTTACCAAAATGTATACCCGGGTACCTTTTACTGTGGATAAAATAAAAAATAAAAATAAGAACAACAAAAAAAAAAAGAAAGAAAAGAAAAAATTCACAGACAACAAATTAACATTCCAAATTCCACTTCTTGAAGTGAGAAGTGTTGGTTGTAACATCAAAACTGAAGGAGAATAACTCTCCCGTCTGGCTGAGAGAATACCAGATCTAATAGTGAACCTAGCAACATTATAACAACAAAGTTTTATGAGTACATATATGCATATGTGAAAGACATTGAGTCTAGACAAACTGTGTCAGCCTATGGCCTTGTATCTTAACAATCAGACACTCAATAATAACAATAACAGTATTAACCTTAGATAACTGTAACTTGCAATCTGGATGCTACCTATGCATCATGAGGTATGCATATTTCTGAAGGAGTCCACAGATTGCGATACCTGAAAAGGAAAATTATACAAAGTATGCATTTCAAGAGAATAAAGGATACAGCTTAATCAGTCCCGATCATCCCTTTTCCGCCATCTGCAACTGACGGTTTGAATTGAGTCGACAGGTCTTTTTTTTCTGTACTTGCTGCCATTCTTTTCTCTGTGGTAGGGGACCACCGCTGACTCCGGGGCTTACTTGATCCTGAGTATCTTGTACCTTTACCACTTCCGGAGGAGGAATATCTAAATCTTTGCACACCCTTGGAATATCACCAGGTGAAGAACATGTGAGCCTTCTGCCCTGCCAGATGATTATGAGGTGAAAGGGGAATCCCCATCTGTATGGGATGGACATTTTCCTAAGGAGTAAAGTGAGAGGTTTAAGTTCCCGTCTTTTGGCTAGAGTTCTCTGAGAGAGGTCTGCGTAGAACTGAATATCAGCGTTCTCGTATTTGATGGGTTGTTTTTCACGAGCCTGCTTCATAATATCTTCCTTTACCTGAAAGTTTGTAATACGAACAATCACATCCCTTGGCGGTTGTGAGTCATTGGGTTTGGGACGGAGGGCCCTGTGAGCCCTGTCTATATCAATTTTTGAAGGAGACTCTGCTTGTTTTAGGAAGTTAAAAAGGTCTTGTAAGTATTGTTCCAGGCCGGTTGCAGGGATAGATTCAGGAACACCCCTGATTCTAATATTATACCTTCTACCCCTATTCTCTGCGTCGTTCATTTTTTCTTCAAGGTCCTGAATCGTGCCATTCTGTTTAAGTATGATGTTGTGCAAGTCTGTTATTGCTGAGGCATGTGCATCTTGTGTTTTTTCCACTGCTTCCACCCTATGACCAATTTCTGACATTTCCTTCTTGAGATCGCTGATTTCATCCTTAATACATTGCTTTACTTGTGAGACTAAGGTAGAAAAGTCCTTCTTTGAGGGAAGAGACTCAAATAAAGCTTTTGGTACTGTGATAGTGTCTGTTGCGGTTTCTGAGTCAGATTCCGATGAAGAAAATGCTGCTATAGACTCATTATCCTCCGTGGTATTGGGGCCTGCAGATTGGGCTTCAACTGACTTAAAATAGTTGTTAACAGAGGGTGTTGCATTGCTGCGTTGTTTGGGGCCTAACCCCTTTTTGCTAAGCTTTTTAGGGGACAAATTGATGTCTTGTGCGTACAACTTTTCAGCTCTATTCTTGCTTTTCAATTTATAAATAGGGCCTTTAAGAGCAGTATATTTGTATATATATCCCCCAAGTGATAAGGTGGTAAGCTGGGCACGGAACAAGCGTTAAAAGTCAGCTACGTTGATAGCATTGCTTCCCTGTTAGTTATTCGCTGTGGAATGCTGCAGTTTGTGCCTTTATAAATTTGTTATGTTACAGGCCGTCTCTCACAAGGCCACTGCTACACCGCATATTTCTGTGAAAGGCTTCTTTTATGGCCTATGTCGCTCCATGTGTAGTTATGGGCGCAATCAGTATGTAGGTCATCCCCTTTATCTCTTATTACAAAGAAATTGGTCCTGGCACTTTAAATGTATGTGAATTTCCATAATCCGGTAACACTGATACACTGTAAGTGCACCTCCATTACACAGGCTCTATGAAGAAAGTCCCGTGTGAAGCGCGGCCTAGCGCGCCAAAACTGTGTGTGGTCTCAGTGTCAGTTCAGGTTTTATGTCTGCTCCTTCGTGTCAGCACATCTGTGATGTCTATTGGCAAATGCTGCCGTTTTTTTTATCTTACCCCAGACACGATCAGATGCTCGGCTACAGGTCCCGGTGCGTTGCGCATATAGGCTCCAGTGAGAATATGCCTGTGTGGGTGATGTGCACCTCAGACACCGCTTACATCGCTCCGGTGATCCTCTGTGTTCACAAACCTCTAACAATCTTATTGCAAGGTTGTTCCCCACACTTATGTCCCTTTTTCTGCCGCTTTTTATGTTTTTAGCTTTCTCTCAGCCAGTTTGGGCTCAGGAGGTCCGTTAAGCAGCGACCATCTCCCTGGCTGGCTAGCTCCGCCTCCCTGTATTTTTTTTTTATTGAGATTTTTGGCGAATACAAAATATAACTTTCGTCCATTTACAGCAATAGAGAATATACATAATATAAACAATTAAGTACCCAACAGACATGTCCTTTTATATAACAATCAACAATTGTGTGCTAAGATGTAATAAAGTATTTTCAGTTATAAAATTTTGTAGTATATCTATTGGTTATCTCAGGTCTCCACCATGGAAAAGTATATGGACTTAGTTTAATAATGAAATCTCGTTTTGAATAAGGTGAGCATTGGATATATAGTAGGATATGCAAAGTTTGGGTGGGGGATCAGCAGGCAAAAGCTGCTCTAATATTAGGGGGAGGGGAGGATGTGTCGCCTTGAGACCCTCACGGGTGATTAGTTTGCGCTCTATAAGTACCCAATAGATAGATAGATAGAAAGCTAATGTTACAGTAGCATGTATTATGTGGTTATTTTGTGCTCGTGATAATACCTTTGGGATGCACACGGGGCAGGCTAATTAATATTTGGAGAATTCACTATGGATACTCTTGGGCTAAATGCAATATATAAAACCATTATTTATCAACTAATATATTTAAAGTATAACCGAATCAGAAGTATTCATACTAACAAAGATTGTCGGACTACTCTGTACAGCAAATGACAAGACTAACCAGTGATCTTGAGCCAACAACAGATAACATTCTAAACATATGTAAAAATATATATAACTGCAGTAAGATGTTTTCACGAACCTGGAGTGTATATTGTCAAAAGGTAGTATGAGACACTAGTCATTCTTGGAGAATAATGAAAAACACAATGATAAACTATTAGACTAATAGGGTAAGCACTTTGTAGGTTGCCCATATAAAGTAGTTCTTTATATATATACTATCTTTTATATAAAGTACAGTCCTAGTGTCAAAAACGCCATATAGAAGAATAGGTTATGGGGACTGAAGAAGTAGTAAGAAATAATTTTATTTGCTAGATATGACATGATATATTTCCCATGAGTGCCTAACTTGGATGTGAGAAAGTATGACTCCTTGTCCAAAGGTTGCACGCAATCTATTTTAAAATGTAACTGAGATTTTCTGCATGCTTATATTGCTATTAGGGGATTTTCTGAAAATGGAATGGTGTTGTGAAATATTCCCCTCTGAAGTTACATAGCAGATTACAACCTGCATGGGAGGATGGGTCTAGCTAAATGTCTTGCAAACCCTATGAGGCTTGAGTTATATGTGAATAGATATGCCTGGGAGCTAACATGTGAGGCCGGACTTTTAAAGGTATAGGGTATAAGCTAGCATCTTCTGAATACCTGGTAAAGGACTTGGAGACAAAACTAGAACAAAAGGTCTAGAATACCAGATTGCTTAGGTGAGCTTACTCAAAATTGCTAAGACTCCATGTCAATTGTGTAGTTTCATAGATAATCATAGGAGTATACATTGAACCATAAATTGTTGCTCACTATTGGAAGATGAAAATGTACATGAGGCAGGACAAAATATATCAGGTCACCGGCTCACACATATGGATACAGTAAAGAGTTTTAGGGAATATTGATAAGACATATACATATCTCCCACCCACAGTTTTCATTATTGACAAGTTAAATTACTCATGACCACAAAGACAATGACCACAGTAACTGGGAAGCACATTATGATCTCCAAAAAGAGCTAAAAACATAAAAGGTATATACAGGGAAGTGTAAACATGACTCAAAAGAGAAATGGAAGGAGCAATTGCTATATACGTACATGAATTGATGATCAGCTGCCAAAAGTAATTAGGCGGGAAGTGTATATGCTCACAGTGGGGGTTAACATCTAACTGCTAACAACTGCATTCCCCTAATAGGTAAAACATATTTTATAGATGTATAGAGTGCCAACAGATCATGTAGGATTGGACAAAAGTGGCCGGTTCACAAAATTAAGCTGAAATTGTAAGATTACCATCGACTGTATTAGCTATATACATATAGGCATATTAGGATTTAATCAAATTTCAGACAAGTTGTCTTCACATAACTGAATCCTAAGCATGTAAGGGCTAAATAAGTGTCCTTGCTGATTGGTGGATAAATTCATTAACCAATAAAAAAGTGCTGTCCAGAGTTCTAAACCTAAAAAAAAGCTTAGATGCCTTCTTATAAAGATAGCAAGGGAACGAAGAAAAATTGATAAAAGGAGTAAATTAGAAAGTTGAATAAAATTGCATGCTCTATCTGAATCATGAAAGAAAAAAAAAATTGGGTTCAGTGTCTCTTAACTGTTTAACCCTTTGAGTGCTAAGCACTGTCCCACCTGGGTACTAAGGTGATTGAAGTTTTTTTTTTTAATTGTTTTTTTTATTTTTTTTTAACTTTTATATATTTTTTTTTTCAGATCCCCAAAGCGATTACCTTTCCAATGGTGGGTCTTGGGGGTCTGTAGCTGCTTAGATGCCTGAGATACAGGCGTCTAAGCAGCATGCCCCCTTTCCCTATACTTTGTATTGTCACTTGCTAATAAAGTTGCGCGGTGACGTCACCACGCAAAACGTGAATCCCCGGCGATACCTGTCACTTCATAGGCATGATCACCGGGGTAGGAGCGGGTGGGAGCCCCCAGATCTCCCTCAATGTGGGAGAGTGCTAGCAACGGCTCTGAGCCGTCGTTAGCACCAGAGTGGGAAACTCTGTGACGGCTCAGAGCCGTCGTTAGCACTCAAGGGGTTAAATATTGAATATCAATGCAAGGCCTGACTACATCATATTTACAGTCTTTGAAATAAAATGCATGGTCATGTTTAATGAATATTAGTTTAAGTATTGGATATATAAAATAAAATGTAGATATTCTTGCTTGATGCATTTATTATTGTACATAAAATATATTTTTAAAATAGATATTTAAAGCTATAAAAGACAGTTGAAAAATCTAAATATAAATATAAATCTAGTAAAATAAAAAACTTTAAAAAAAACCCCACCTACTTTAAATTCACCCCCCTCCCCCAAAATAAAATAAAAAATTACTTTAAAAACCTAGCCTAAGAAATAAATTAAAAATAACAAAGCCTATTCTTTAAAAAAAAATACTCTAAAAAACCCTATCTAACCCCAAAAGTGTTGGTCACAGTTGATGGGGACTCTGGCTCCTCTTGATCCAAAGTCATGCCCATCTTCATCCTGGGTCCAGGCACTGGTGGTCTATCTTTGCGGAGGCGGACTTCAGTGGCCTCTTCCGCCACCTCCATTCTGCATCTTTTTTTATTCGGCTCTCTTTGGGCAGCCCTCCTCTTCATGCGATCTCTGCCACTCAATAAAATACTGAAGGCACGGAACCCCAATATATAGGGTTTTACTTAACACCGATTGGAGGATTTCAAATCAGTCAATTCCTTTTGGCTGATTTGAATCAGCCAATAGCATGAACTTTTTAAAATTTGAATTCTAAATATACTTTTCTATTGAATGATTAGAATTTAAATTAAAAAAAGTTCTTGATATTGGCTGATTCAAATAAGTCAAAGGGCCCCTGGAGCCTGGATAAAGAGGGCCCTGCCAGTGAAGAAGATTGCGCAGTGGAGGCAGCGGAAGAGGCTGCCGAAGTCCGCCTTCACCAACACGATGATGGGCCCCCCGGCACCTGGATCCTGGCTGAAGATGGGCCCAACTTTGGATCAAGAGGAGCTGGAGTCCCCATCAACTGTAACACTTTTGGGGTTAGATAGGGTTTTTTTTGGGTGAGTTTTTTATTTTTAAGAATAGATTTGTTATTTAAAATTTTATTTCTTAGGCTAGGTTTTTATAGCTATATTTTTTTTTATTTTGGGGGGTTACTTTAATGTAGGAGGGGGTTTCTGTAAACTTTTTATTTTTTTTGCAAAAGAGTTGAGGGCAATGCCCTCCAAAAGCCCATTTTTAAGGGCTATTGTAATTTATTTTAGAGTTAGTGTTTAGTTTTTTATTTTTTATTTTTGGGGGCTTTTTTATTTTATGGGGCATGTAGTTTAGTGTTAGGTATAATTATTTTTTGGGGATAATTTAGTTTATTATTTTTTGTAACTTAGTGGTGTAAGTGTAGAGGGGGGTTAGGTAGAGTAGGGTAAAACATTTTTTTTTCAGTTTATGGTTGTGTAATTATTTTTAGTTAGATTGTTTGAAAATATTTTTAACTTAAGGGGTTTAGTTTATAGGGGGGTTAGGTGTTAGGTTAGTTTGTGTTTGTGGTTTATGGCAGCATAGGGGGTTAATAGTTAGGACTTGCAGTAGATTTATGGGGACATAGGGTGTTAATAGTTAGGACTTGCGGTGGGTATGTGGGGCCTTGGGGGGTAATAGTTAGAACTTGCGTTGGGTTTATGGCGGCATAGGGGGTTAATAGTTATATAGTAGCTGTGAGTATGTGTTTGTTTAGAGGTTAATAGTTAGCGACTTGCGGTGGATATGTGGCAGTCTATAGGTTAATAGATAGTAGCATTGGGTATGTGGTGGTTTATAGGTTAATAGTGACTTGCGGTGGGTATGTGGCAGTTTATAGGTTAATAGTTAGCAACTTGCAGTGGGTATATGGGGTTTATAGGTTAATAGTTAGCGACTTGCGGTGGGTATGTGGCGGATAATATCTTTATTAGTTTAGTGTTAGTTTGCGATCGTGGGGTACTTCAGTTTAGGGGTATTAGGAGTAGCGGTTAAGCAGACGGCAGTTATTCAAAGGGATCATTTACTATACATTGCCAATATGGTTGGTGATGCAGGGTGTTGCCTAAGCCAGCATTGCCGACCAATGGCGTGTAGTAAACGCCTCTTGGCGATGCAGCTATGTCGGGAGCTTGGAATATTCTGAGAAGCTTGCTCGCATAGCTGCGGATCTCTTTGAATATCTCACCACCTTGTAGCAAGAATCAAGAATCATATTTGTTAAGTCTTAGTAAGTGATAGAAAATGCTATTTTGTCTATGTTTACTAGTGTGGTTATAATGTCATAACCATTGACTACTCATCTTAAATAGCCTGTTGCATGGGATAAACACATGTAATACATAACATAAATATATTTTGTTATGAAAGATACATGTTACACATCAATAAGGTGCTAATACTATATTAAAAATCTATCACCTAGATTACGAGTTTTGCGTTATGAATCAAATAGCAGCGTTGGGGCCCATAATGCATCATTTTCCCTAACGCAGCCATTACAAGTCTTGTCGGTATAGGTGTACCGCAAGCCTTTTAGCCTGTAACGCAACGTCAGTACCACACTCCTAAAAATGACGTTTTTAAATGGGATTCCCATAGCGCTGGTATTACGAGTTTTGCGTTCTGGCTAAAAAGCAAGCGTTACACTCTAAAACGACAACATCTGTAACGCCATCTAAAGTCAGTAGTTATGAGTTTTACGCTACAAAGCTGTAACATAAAACTCATAACTAAAGTGTTAAAAAGTACACTAACACCCATAAACTACCTATTAACCCCTAAACCGAGGCCCTCCTGTATCGCAAACACTATAATAAATTTATTAACCCCTAATCTGCCGCTCCCGATATCGCCACCACTTTAAAAAAATATTTACCCCTATTCCGCCGCTCCCTGACATCCTCACCACTATACTAAAGTTATTAACCCCTGCCCTCCTGCATCGCAAACACTATTTAAATATTATTAACCCCTAATATGCCGTCTGCCCACATCGCCCCATTATACTAAAGTTATTAAGCCCTACACCTCCGCTACTATACTAAACCTATTAACCCCTATACCGCAAGCCCCCACAACAAAATATACTAAACTAAGCTATTAACCCCTAAACCGAAAGCCCCCCACATGGCAATAAACTAAATTAAACTAGTAACCCCTAAACCTAAACCCACCCTAAATTTAGATTAAAATTACAATTTCCCTAGCTTAAATTAAATTAAAACAAACCTGTCAAATTAAAAAAACAGCCAAATTTAAAAAACAGTAATATTACTGAGAAACGCGTTGCTGTATTTTATCTTTGTGTTTAATAAACACTTGTTTTTAAGTTTTCCAAAGTTACTTGCTATTTTTTATTCACAATAACAAATCTTTTTTTGTGGTTGTTAACCACACCCTGAACTCTGCATGCAAGCTGAAAAATACACCATACACCTGGCCATACACCTGGTTTCACTTGATCGTGGAGGAGAGCTTTCCAGACAGCTCAGAGGCTCTGGCCTGCCTAGTCTGTACTACATTACAGTGCAAGACCACAAGTGAGTGTAATTTATCCACCTATTAGCAAAATATTTTTATTCATACAGTATACAATAACCCCCCCCCCCAACTAGCCTACAATAAACTACCAATGGCCCTTAAAAGGGCCTTTTGTGGCGGCATTGCCCCAAAGATATTAGCTATTTTACCTGTAAAAAAAAACACAAAGACCTCCTAACAGTAAAACCCACCACCCAACCAACCCCCCAAAATAAAAAAAACTAATTCTAAAAAAACCTAAGCTACCCATTGCCCTGAAAAGTACATTTGTATGGGAAGTGCCCTTAAAAGGGCATTTAGCTCTTTTACTGCCCAGACCCCTAACTAAAAAAAAAACCCTCCCAAAAAACCCTTAAAAAAGCCTAACACTAACCATCTGACGATCCACTTACAGTTTTTGAAGTCCCGCTTGAACCATCTTCAATCCGGAGTTGAAGTCCTGATCCAAGCGGCGAGAAGTTTTCATCCAGTTGGCCTCTTCAATCTTCATCCCAGCGGCAAAGTCCTGATCCAAGCGGGGAGAAGTCTTCATCCAGGCGGCCTCTTCAATCTTCATCCAGGCGGCATCTTCTATCTTAATCCCTGAGGCGCTGAGTGGGTCCATCCTGAAGACATCCGGCGCAGAGCATCCTCTTCATACGGTCGCCCCCGTACACTGAATCTGCAATGCAAGGGACGCGATTCAAGATGGCGTCCCTTGCCTTCTTATTGGCTGAAAAATTTGAATCAGTGCAGATTCAGTGTATGGCGACGACCGTATGAAGAGGATGCTCTGCGCCGGATGTCTTCAGGATGGACCCGCTCCGCGCCTCCGGGATTAAGATAGAAGATGCTTCCTGGATGAAAATTGAAGAGGCCATCTAGATGAAGACTTCTCGCTGCCTGGATCAGGACTTCAACTCCGGGATGAAGATCGTTCAAGCGGGACTTCAAAAACTGCAAGTGGATCGTAAGGGGGTTAGTGTTAGGCTTTTGTAAGGGTTTTTTGGGAGGGTTTTTTTTTTTAGTTTGGGGTCTGGGCAGTAAAAGAGCTAAATGCCCTTTTAAGGGCAATGCCCATACAAACACCCTTTTCAGGGCAATGGGTAGCTTAGGTTTTTTAGATAGTTGTTTTTATTTTGTGGGTTTGGGGGGTTGAGGGTTTGTATTGTTAGTGGGTCTTTGTAATTTTTTTTCACTAAAAGAGCTGCTATCTTTAGGGCAATACCCTACAAAAGGCCCTTTTAAGGGCCATTGGTAGTTTATTCTAGATTAGGTTTTTTATTTTGGGGTGTTTTTTATGGGTATTAGAATAGGAATACATTTTTTATTTTTGATAATTTGTTTGTTATTTTGTGTAACGTATATTTTTAGGGGGTGTTTTTTTTTTAGCAAAATAGCTGTTTAACTTAGGGCAATGCCCTACAAAAGGCCCTTTTAAGGGCCCTTGGTAGTTTGGGGGGTGTGGGTTTGTATAGTGTTAGGGGGTATTTGTATTTTTTTGGAGCAAAAGAGCTGTTTAACTCAGGGCAATGCCCTACAAAAGATCCTTTTAAGGGCCCCCCAAAAGGCCCTTTTAAGGGCGCTTGGTAGTTTGGGGTTGGGGGTTTGTATAGTGTTAGGGGGGTTTGTATTTTTTTTTGGAGCAAAAGAGCTGTTTAACTCAGGGCAATGCCCTACAAAAAGCCCTTTTAAGGGCCCCCCAAAAGGCCCTTTAAGGGCCCTTGGTAGTTTGGGGATGGGGGTTTGTATTTTATTTGGAGCAAAAGAGCTGTTTAACTCAGGGCAATGCCATACAAAAAAGCTTTTTTAAGGGCCCCCCAAAAGACCCTTTTAAGGGCCCTTGGCAGTTTATTCTAGATTAGGCTTTTTATTTTGGGGTGTTTTTTTTTTTTTTAAAGGATATTAGAATAGGAATAATCTTTATTTTTTTGGATAATTTTTTTTTTGTAATGGTAGTTTTTTTTATTTTTTGTGATGGTAGGTTTTAGTGTAAGGCAGGTTAGGTTTTATTTCACAGGTGAGTTTGTATTTATTTTAGCTAGGTAGTTACTAAATAGTTAATAACTATTTATTACCTAGTTACAATATATACAAACTTATTTGTGAAATAAAAATAAATCCTGAGCTAGCTACAATGTAACTATTAGTTATATTGTAGCTAGCTTAGGTTTTATTTCAAAGGTAAGTATTTAGTTTTAAATAGGAATTATTTAGTTAATAATTTTAAATTTAATTTAGATCTAATTTCATTATGTTAAAGTTCTTGGGTGTTAGGGTTAGGATTAGTGTTAGGGTTACATTAGGGCTAGGTTTAGGGGTTAATATAGTTTAATTTAGGTTGTTGTGATGTGGGGGATGGCGGTTTAGGGGTTAATAGGTTTATTTAGTGATGTGGGAGACCAGAGGTTTAGGTGTTAATAACTTTATTTAGTTGCGGCGATGTTGGGGATTGGCAGAATAGGGGTTAATAACTTTAATATAATTGCAGCGATGCTGGGGTGCAGCGGAATAGGGGTTAATAACTTTAGTATAGTGACGGCGATATGGGTTTTTCTATTTTGATAGGGCTATTACAGGGAGTGCAGAATTATTAGGCAAGTTGTATTTTTGAGGATTAATTTTATTATTGAACAACAACCATGTTCTCAATGAACCCAAAAAACTCATTAATATCAAAGCTGAATAGTTTTGGAAGTAGTTTTTAGTTTGTTTTTAGTTATAGCTATTTTAGGGGGATATCTGTGTGTGCAGGTGACTATTACTGTGCATAATTATTAGGCAACTTAACAAAAAACAAATATATACCCATTTCAATTATTTATTTTTACCAGTGAAACCAATATAACATCTCAACATTCACAAATATACATTTCTGACATTCAAAAACAAAACAAAAACAAATCAGTGACCAATATAGCCACCTTTCTTTGCAAGGACACTCAAAAGCCTGCCATCCATGGATTCTGTCAGTGTTTTGATCTGTTCACCATCAACATTGCGTGCAGCAGCAACCACAGCCTCCCAGACACTGTTCAGAGAGGTGTACTGTTTTCCCTCCTTGTAAATCTCACATTTGATGATGGACCACAGGTTCTCAATGGGGTTCAGATCAGGTGAACAAGGAGGCCATGTCATTAGATTTTCTTCTTTTATACCCTTTCTTGCCAGCCACGCTGTGGAGTACTTGGACGCGTGTGATGGAGCATTGTCCTGCATGAAAATCATGTTTTTCTTGAAGGATGCAGACTTCTTCCTGTACCACTGCTTGAAGAAGGTGTCTTCCAGAAACTGGCAGTAGGACTGGGAGTTGAGCTTGACTCCATCCTCAACCCGAAAAGGCCCCACAAGCTCATCTTTGATGATACCAGCCCAAACCAGTACTCCACCTCCACCTTGCTGGCGTCTGAGTCGGACTGGAGCTCTCTGCCCTTTACCAATCCAGCCACGGGCCCATCCATCTGGCCCATCAAGACTCACTCTCATTTCATCAGTCCATAAAACCTTAGAAAAATCAGTCTTGAGATATTTCTTGGCCCAGTCTTGACGTTTCAGCTTGTGTGTCTTGTTCAGTGGTGGTCGTCTTTCAGCCTTTCTTACCTTGGCCATGTCTCTGAGTATTGCACACCTTGTGCTTTTGGGCACTCCAGTGATGTTGCAGCTCTGAAATATGGCCAAACTTGTGGCAAGTGGCATCTTGGCAGCTGCACGCTTGACTTTTCTCAGTTCATGGGCAGTTATTTTGCGCCTTGGTTTTTCCACACGCTTCTTGCGACCCTGTTGTCTATTTTGAATGAAACGCTTGATTGTTCGATGATCACGCTTCAGAAGCTTTGCAATTTTAAGAGTGCTGCATCCCTCTGCAAGATATCTCACTATTTTTGACTTTTCTGAGCCTGTCAAGTCCTTCTTTTGACCCATTTTGCCACAGGAAAGGAAGTTGCCTAATAATTATGCACACCTGATATAGGGTGTTGATGTCATTAGACCACACCCCTTCTCATTACAGAGATGCACATCACCTAATATGCTTAATTGGTAGTAGGCTTTCGAGCCTATACAGCTTGGAGTAAGACAACATGCATAAAAAGGATGATGTGGTCAAAATACTAATTTGCCTAATAATTCTGCACTCCCTGTAGATTAGGAGTAATTTGTTTTTATTTTTGATAACTTCTTTTTTTATTTTGTGTAATTTAGTATTTATTTTTTTTGTAATTTAGATAATTGTATTTTATTAATTTAATTTATTTTATTTTATTGTAATGTTAGGTTTTAGTGTAAGGCAGGTTAGGATTTATTTTACAGGTAAATTTGTATTTATTTTAACTAGGTAGCTAGTAAATAGTTAATAACTATTTACTAACTAGTCTACCTAGTTAAAATAAATAAAAATTTACGGCCAGATTACGAGTTTTGCGGTTAGAGGGTGCGGTACTAACTTGCACGTTATTGTCACCGCTCACTTAACTACAGCGCTGGTATTACAGGATTTTATAAACCCGACGTTAGCAGGCAAGAAGTGAGCATAGAGCAAAATTGTGCTCCATACCGCTCTCCAATACCAGTGCTGCTTAAATCAGCGGTGAGCTGGCTGTACATGCTTGTGCACGATTTCCCCATAGACATCATTGGGGAGAGCCGGCTGAAAAAAAGCCTAACACCTGCAATAAAGCAGCGTAAAGCTCCCTCCGTAACGCAGCCCCATTGATTCCTATGGGAAAACAAAATTTATGTTTACACCTAACACCCTAACATGAATCCCGAGTCTAAACACCCCTAATCTTACACTTATTAACCCCTAATCTGCCGCCCCCAACATCGCCAACACCTACATTATACTGATTAACCCCTAATCTGCTGCTCCGGACATCGCCGCCACTATAATAAACACATTAACCCCTAAACTGCCGCACTCCCGCATCTCAAACACTAGTTAAATAGTATTAACTCCTAATCTGCCGCCCCTAACATCGCCGCTACCTACCTACATTTATTAACCCCTAATCTGCCGCCCCCAACGTCACCACCACTATACTAAATTTATTAACCCCTAAATCTAAGTCTAACCCTAACCCTAACACCCCCTAACTTAAATATAATTAAATTAAATCTAAATCAAACCTACTATTTATAACAAAATAATTCCTATTTAAAACTAAACACTTACCTGTAAAATAAACCCTAAGCTAGCTACAATATAACTAATAGTTACATTGTAGCTATCTTAGGGTTTATTTTTTATTTTACAGGCAAGATTGTATTTATTTTAACTAGGTAGAATAGTTACTAAATAGTTATTAACTATTTACTAACTACCTAGCTAAAATAAATACAAATTTACCTGTAAAATAAAACCTACCTAAATTAAATACAATCAAATAAATTAAATACAATTACCTAAATTACAAACCCCCCCCCACTAAATTACACAAAATAAAAAACAAATTACAAGATATTAAAACTAATTACACCTAATCTAATAGCCCTATCAAAATAAAAAAGCACCCCAAAATAAAAAAAAACCCTAGCCTAAACTAAACTATCAATAGCCCTTAAAAGGGCCTTTTGTGGGGCATTGCCCCAAAGAAATCAGCTCTTTAACCTGTTAAAAAAAATAAAAACAACCCCCCCAACAGTAAAACCCACCACCCACACAACCAAACCCCCCAAATTAAACCCTAACTAAAAAAACCTAAGCTCCCCATTGCCCTGAAAAGGGCATTTGGATGGGCATTGCCCTTAAAAGGGCATTTAGCTCTATTGCAGCCCAAAGCCCTAACCTAAAAATAAAACCCACCCAATAAACCCTTAAAAAAACCTAACACTAACCCCTGAAGATCCACTTACCGTTTTAAAGATCCGACATCCATCCTCAGAATGCGTTACGAATCTTGTGGGATAGGCTGTACTGCTCACTTTTTGGCCTAAAAAAAAAGCTTGTAATACCGGCGCTATGGAAGTCCCATTGAAAAAAGACTACACGCAAATTGCGTAAGTTGATTTGCGGTAAGGCCAAAAAAGTGTGCAGGACAGCTGTACCTACAAGACTCGTAATAGCAGCGGTAGTAAAAAAGCAGCTGCTTTTTTACTCATAACGCAAAACTTGTAATCTAGTCATTAGTTTTAAATAGGAATTATTTAGGTAATAATTGTAAGTTTAATTTAGATTTATTTTAGTTATATTTAAGTTAGGGGGTTAGGGTTAGATTTAGGCTTAGGGTTACGTTAGGATTAGGGTTATGCTTAGGGTTAGGGTACGTTAGGGTACGTTAGGGTTAGGGGTTAATATATTTATTTAGTGATATGGGAGGCCAGAGGTTTAGGGATTAATAACTTTAGTATAATGGCGGCGACATTAGGGGTGGCAGATTAGGGGTTAATAACTGTAATGTAGGTGGCGGCGATATCGGGAGCTGCAAATTAGGGGTTAATAGTTTTATTTAGGTGGTGGCGATGTTAGAGGTATCAGATTAGGGGTTAATAACTGTAATGTAGGTGGCGGTGATGTTAAGAGCAGCAGATTAGTGGTGTTTAGACGTGTTTTTTATGTTAGGGTGTTAGGTTTAAACGTAACTTTTTCTTTCCCCATAGACATCAATGGGGCTGCGTTACGGAGCTTTTGTTTCTGCGATCGCAGGTGTAAAGCTTTGTTTTTAGCGACTCTCCCCATTGATGTCTATGGGTAAATCGTGCACGAGCACGTTAAAACACTGCTTGTATTTGGGTGAGGTATGGAGCTCAACACCACCATATCGCCTGCACACGCTGGGGTTAATAACTGTAATGTAGGTGGCGGCGATGTTAGGAGCACCAGATTAGTGGTGTTTAGACATGTTTTTTATGTTAGGGTGTTAGGTTTAAAGTAACTTTTTCTTTCCCCATAGACATCAATGGGGCTGCGTTACGGAGCTTTTGTTTCTGCGATCGCAGGTGTTAAGCTTTTTTTTTTAGTGACTCTCCCCATTGATGTCTATGGGTAAATCGTGCACGGGCACGTTAAAACACTGCTTGTATTTGGGTGAGGTATGGAGCTCAACGCCACCATATCGCATGCACACGCTGGGTTTTGCAAAACCTGTAATAGCAGCGCTATAGGGAGGTTAAATACCGCCACTTTTGTGGCGGTCATTAATTTCCCTATATCGCTCAAAACTCGTAATCTAGCTGAAAGAAAGCAAAAGAACAAAGAAAATTTGATAATAGGAGTAAATTAGAAAGTTGCTTAAAATTGCATGCTCTATCTAAATCACGAAAAAAAAATTGGTTCAGTGTCCCTTTAAGAATTTTGAATAACCAGAATTGCCCTGATCTTGCTTGAGAAGTGGCAAGGATTTTGTTAAAAGCCCTTCAAGTTGCAGACAGACAAGAAGGAATATACACAAAGAGAGACTGCAATTATTCTGCATCAAACATGAACGTAAAATGATCTAAACAGAGAATATTAAAGTTAACCGGTTATTGCTGAGCCATTTCCTTTTGCTTGTTTACACCTTAGCACTCACTCATTTCTAAAATCATACACCTCTTTACAGATATATCATACACTTTTAGAATGTAACTTTTTATACCTATATCAAAAATGGTAAAGAGCCTCAATTCAGAATGCAAAAAAAAGAATTATTTTTAATTGACCCTTTCTATGGCATACATGGTACACAACTGCATATGAGTAATTAATTTAGCAATTATGAAATAAAACAATTTATAACATTTAACATCAATTCAGTTTCACGAAACTACAAATTTAGGATTCTATGCCAAAGTTTCCAATACAAAAAAGAAATGAAATATCGAAAAATACATTTTAATTTTTCACTTTTATACTGAAAATTAATTGGAATTAATAGACATTACTGTAGCAATCACCTTCTACCATAAGAGGCATTAATATGTATGAGATAGAGGATTTGTAAGATAAAGAAAACCTTCTTTGTATCTTGTACTTCTCAAAAGAATTGAAAAAAATCTGCTAAAGGAACAGGCTACTCCAGAATTGTTATTGTTTAAAAAGATAGATAATCCCTTTATTACCCATTCCCCAGTTTTTCATAAGCAACACAATTTTTTTTTTTTTTAGCCAATCAGTGGTGACTCATAAATAACTCCTCTTGAGTGAGCTCAATTTTTATCTATATCACACACATGAATTAGGACTAACCGTGAAAAAATTTCAAAATGCACTGAGATAAGAGACGGCCTTTAAGGGCTCAGAAATTAGCATATGAGCCTACCTAGGTTTAGCTTTCAACAAAGAATACCAAGAGAAAAAAGCAAATTTGATGATAATAGTAAACTGGAAATTTATTTAAAATTACATGCCCTCTCTGAATCATGAAGTTTAATTTTGACTGGACTGTCCCTTTAATGCTGGTTGATTCCTGTAAAACATAAAAATGTGCCCATAATAGAAAATTCCAGACAGTTTTTATGCTAGAAAGATAAAGTTTTTTATGAAGTGCCTGAATCATTTTTTGTGCTGTAACGGGGTGTTTTGTTTTAAATGTTCAAATGTGATTGGCTGATTTAGTGGATGATGTCACTGAAGACATAGCTGTACTTCTGTGTATGATAAAATCTGTGGATAGAGACTGTGTTGCTTTCTGCTATATGAATATAAAATATTCCTTTCCAGGATAATTTATATTTCTAGGCTGTTGCAAGCTAGAGCGATGTTGAGTTATCATGAAAATGTTTCCAAAATAATAAATTGTGAAAATAATCTGAGATCCCTTGTTGTACTGATCTATAGTCCTTTTCCAGAATGCTAATACAAGAAGCATGAATAAATAGTATGACATTTATTATAGCAGATAGAGGAAGATTATCAATAACCTTTTGTTCAGTGCTGCACTATACATATTTTATTAAATGTTAGGATCATTATTACTATATGGGTAACAAATATAACAAATACATTAATTGGAATTATATTTGAAATATGATTTATATTTAAGATAAACAAATAAATCCAAAATAGGGAAAATGCATTTTTTTTAAATTATAGCCTTGGCAATGTTTATAAAAACCAAATTATCGGCTAGATTTAGAGTTTTGTCGGTAAAGACCCGCGTAGCTAACAATGCTTTTTTTCCCAACGCGCTCTTTAAACAACGCTGGTATTTAGAGTTGTCTGAAGGTCTGCGTTAGGCTCCAAAAAGGGTGCGTTGAGCCTAATGTACCGCCACTTCAACCCTCAATACCAGCGTTGCTTACGGTAGCGGTAAGCTGGCAAAACGTGCTCATGCACGATTCCCCCATAGGAAACAATGGGGCAGTTTGGGATGAAAAAAAACCTAACACCTGCAAAAAAGCAGCGTTCAGCTCCTAACGCAGCCCCATTGTTTCCTATGGGGAAACAGTTTCTAAGTCTGCACCTAACACCCTAACATGAACCCAGAGTCTAAACACCCCATACCTTACAATTATTAACCCCTAATCTGCCGCCCCCGCTATCGCTGACACCTGCATTATATTATTAACCCCTAATCTGCCGCTCCGTACACCGCCGCAACCTACATTATACCTATGTACCCCTAATCTGCTGCCCCTAACATTGCCGACCCCTATATTATATTTATTAACTCCTAATCTGCCCCCCCAATATCGCCGCTACCTTACCTACACTTATTAACCCCAAATCTGCTGACCGGACCTCGCCGCTACTCTAATAAAGTTATTAACCCCTAAACCGCCGCACTCCCGCCTCGCAAACCCTATAATAAATAGTACTAACCCCTAATCTGCCCTCCCTAACATCGCCGCCACCTAAATTCAAGTATTAACCCCTAATCTGCCGACCGGACCTCGCCGCTACTCTAATAAATGTATTAACCCCTAAAGCTAAGTCTAACCCTAACCCTAACACCTCCCTAAATTAAATATAATTTTAATCTAACGAAATAAATTAAATATTATTAACTAAAGTATTCCTATTTAAAATTAAATACTTACCAGTAAAATAAACCCTAATATAGCGACAATATAACTAATAATTATATTGTAGCTATTTTAGGATTTATATTTATTTTACTGGCAACTTTGTATTTATTTTAACTAGGTACAATAGCTATTAAATAGTTAATAACTATTTAATAGCTACCTAGTTAAAATAAGTACAAAATTACCTGTAAAATAAATCCTAACCTAAGTTACAATTAAACCTAACACTACACTAGTAATAAATTAATTAAATAAACTAACAACAAGTACCTACAATTAAATACAATTAAATAAACTAAACTAAATTACAAAAAAACAAACAATAAAATAACAAAACAAAAAAAAAAGATTACAAGAATATTAGGCTAATTACACCTACTCTATAGCCCCCTAATAAAATAAAAAGCCCCCCAAAATAATAAAGGTCCCTACCCTATTCTAAATTAGAAAGTAACCAGCTCTTTAACCAGCCCTTAAAAGGGCTTTTTGCGGGGCATGCCCCTAAGTAATCAGCTCTTTTGCCTGTAAAAAAATACAAAATACAACCCCCCCAACATTAAAACCCACCACCCACATACCCCTACTCTAACCCAAACCCCCCTCAAATAAACCTAACACTACCCCCCTGAAGATCTCTCTACCTTGAGTCGTGTTCACCCAGCCGGGCACCGATGGACCAAAAGAGGACATCCGGACCGGCAGGCATCTTCATCCAAGCGCATCTTCTATCTTCATCCATCCGGAGTGGAGCGGAGCCATCTTCTTCCAGCCGACGTGGATCCATCCTCTTCAAACGACGCCTACTCGCCGAATGAAGGTTCCTTTAAATGACGTCATCCAAGATGGTGTCCCTCGAATTCCGATTGGCTGATAGGATTCTATCAGCCAATCGGAATTAAGGTAGGAAAAATTTGATTGGCTGATTAAATCAGCCAATCCAATTCAAGTTCAATTCTATTGGCTGATAGGAACAGCCAATAGAATGCGAGCTCAATCTGATTGGCTGATTGGATCAGCCAATCAGATTTTTCCTACCTTAATTCCGATTGGCTGATAGAATCCTATCAGCCAATCGGAATTCGAGGGACGCCATTTCGGATGACGTCCCTTAAAGGAACCTTCATTCAGCGAGTAGGTATTGGTTGAAGAGGATGGATCCGCGTCGGCTGGAAGAAGATGGCTCCGCTCCGCTCCGGATGGATGAAGATAGAAGATGCCGCTTGGATGAAGATGTCTGCCGGTCCGGATGTCCTCTTCTGCCCGGATAGGATGATGACTTCTGCCGCTCTGGATGTCCTCTTTTGGTCCATCGGTGCCCGGCTGGGTGGATACGACTCAAGGTAGGGAGATCTTCAGGGGGGTAGTGTTAGGTTTATTTAAGGGGGGTTTGGGTTAGAGTAGGGGTATGTGGGTGGTGGGTTGTAATGTTGGGGGGTGGTATTGTGTTTTTTTTTACAGGCAAAAGAGCTGATTACTTAGGGGCATGCCCCGCAAAAAGCCCTTTTAAGGGCTGGTTAAAGAGCTGGTTACTTTTTAATTTAGAATAGGGTAGGGACCTTTATTATTTTGGGGGGCTTTTTTATTTTATTAGGGGGCTATAGAGTAGGTGTAATTAGCCTAATATTCTTGTAATCCTTTTTTATTTTTTGTAATTTAGTGGGGGTTTTTTTGTAATTTAGTTTAGTTTATTTAATTGTATGTAATTGTAGGTAATTTATTTAATTAATTTATTGATAGTGTAGTGTTAGGTTTAATTGTAACTTAGGTTAGGATTTATTTTACAGGTAATTTTGTACTTATTTTAACTAGGTAGCTATTAAATAGTTAATAACTATTTAATAATTATTGTACCTAGTTAAAATAATTACAAAGTTGCTTGTAAAATAAATATAAATCCTTAATAGCTACAATATAATTATTCGTTATATTGTAGCTATATTAGGGTTTATTTTACAGGTAAGTATTTAGTTTTAAATAGGAATACTTTAGTTAATAATATTTAATTTATTTCATTAGATTAAAATTATATTTAATTTAGGGGGGTGTTAGGGTTAGACTTAGCTTTAGGGGTTAATAACTTTATTAGAGTAGCGGCGAGGTCCCTGTCGGCAGATTAGAGGTTAATAAGTGTAGGTAAGGTAGGGGCGACGTTGGGGGGGCAGATTAGGGGTTAATAAATATTATGTACCTGTTGGCGATGTTAGGGGCAGCAGATTAGGGGTTCATAGGGATAATGTAGGTGGCGGTGGTGTGCGGTCAGCAGATTAGGGGTTAAACATATTTATTATAGTGGTGGCGATGTGGGAAGGCCTCGGTTTAGGGGTACATAGGTAGTTTATGGGTGTTAGTGTACTTTAGAGCACAGTAGTTAAGAGCTTTATAAACCGGCGTTAGCCCATAAAGCTCTTAACTACTGACTTTTTTCTGCGGCTGGAGTCTTGTCGGTAGAGGGTCTACCGCTCACTTCAGCCAAGACTCTAAATACCAGCGTTAGGCAGATCCCATTGAAAAGATAGGATACGCAATTGGCATAAGGGGATCTGCGGTATGGAAAAGTCGCGGCTTGAAAGTGAGCGTTAGACCCTTTCCTGCATGACTCTAAATACCAGCGGCCGACCAAAACCAGCGTTAGGACCCCTTAACGCTGCTTTTGACGGCTAACGCAGAACTCTAAATCTAGCCATAAGTTAGGGTAATTTAAAGGATTTTAGGGCTTTGAGGCCAGTGTAGAATGTTTATATTATGTACAAAAGCAGGAGTTAGCAGCTATTGTCTGTCACCAATTTCTATGTGTATTTTTATTATATTTTATTTATACATACTTTCTAAACTGCTGCAGCATGTAGATTATGATAGCCTTGGTGACTCTATAGTCATAATTCTATTAGACAGGAGGTGAATATTTTGCTTTACTTTCTTTACTCAAATTCCCCAGCAGTACACATTAGAAATAAACAAAATAATTCATTTTAACCAATGAGGGCACAGCAGAGTGTATTTATATTGCCCCAGAGCCGTCCTACTTCCTCTTTCTTTATGCAAACCAAGGTGTGAAGGACTGTCAATCAACATTTTTGTAACAACGTAAAACTTCTATGTCCTGTTCCTGATGGAGAACAGTGCAGCAGTCTAGAACATTCTTCTTATTAATGTGTTTTTTTTTTATTTAAATTTTTATTGAGGTTGTGTGAAAACAATACAACTTATATGGAACACCATTCCATCAAAACAAACATTAAAGGTACATTTCAATTCAATTCAACAATTTCTGTATAGATAGAAAGATAAAATTCTCCGCATGAATAATCTTATAGGAAAACTGGAACCTCTTTTTCTATTTTATTTTTGTTATGAACTGAGATTAGCAATGTGAGTGGTCACTTCAGGACCTGTAAGTTTCGAGTAGTTTAGCAATTGGAATTGTTTATAATAGTAGGAGTGAAAATATAATTTTGCTGTGTATATAATATAGTAAGATATGTAGGTATAAATAGGTAGGTTACGGCATAGGCAAGATGAGCCGTGTATTTAACCCTCCTAAATTAGGAGGTCTATTATGGGGGGGAAGCGGTAGGTTGAATATGATAAGTAATACATGTAGCTTAGGAGGCTTTTTTTTTTTTTCCCCCAGAAAGTAGAAGGAACATATTAGCACTTAAATGTTACAACCATGATATGTGCATACTAAAAGGTACAGACCTTAAAACTTTCCATGACATGTTTAAAGCTATAATAAATGGAAGGGAGAGGAGCCCCACGTGTAATGCGTATGCCAGGGCAATGGTGATATAGAAGATGCAAATAAGGTCATTCCTATAAATAAGTTCATGGGGGGAGAGATATATTTGAAGTGATGACTCCTGAAATGTGGACACCTTACATGTAACAGTCAACTATAAAAGTTAGCTAGTGTTGAATAAGCTCACCCTATACAATCTCGGTCTATTAGAAACCTGGGTTATCAGAGAACATACAGGAATGAGCTAGGTGGGAGATGGGTCAATGCTATACCCTGCGTGAGAGAGCTTAGATGTTTAAGGCATTAAACCTAGTGCTGGTTAATTGACTCGGTTATAATTGTATGATTTTATAAGTTTATGAAGAGAGAGACTATATAGAATAGCCCCAGTGTAGGTCCAGCCCCCACTAGGGCTAGTTTTTTTTTTTTACAATCTTAATTAGAGAGTTTGGGAGATGAATGCCTGGTTACATAAGTGGGAATATAAGATATAGATCTGCCACAGGTCACGGGCCCTATGCCCTGCAGCCTCAAACCCAAAATTCCATTAGTCAGCACAGATGCAAAATCCCCATCATCTAGTGAAGTCATACCCAATTCAGTCTAAATTTGTCCTATCTTTTCTATTACTCAGCTATATTGTTTATATGGAGGACCAAGTACCAGCAGTTAAAGTCAGGGATAGGGATTCATCATCCACACACATTCAATTGTCACTTACATAATGCATAAGATTTCAGCAGGGTAAAGTTTTTGGCAATATTATGTCTGGGTCGTGAGTATTGTAAATGGTATGTGTACCGAGCCTAGGCCCATATTGAGTGTGATAGATACGTTCTAAGCATATATATCAGTTCCCCATGGAGGCACCACATCATGTAGTAGGAGTGAGTGTAAGATTCTAACTCTAAGGTCTTGGCAGGAATTAGGTCTCATGCAAGACGTTATAAAACAGGAAAATAATGCTTAAACATTTGCAAATTTTAAACTATACAAAGCACACAGCAACAAACAGAGATAACACAGAAAGCATAATTCCTTCATTGTCAGCATGAAGGTTGCATCCATATTAGCCAATGCCTCCACGGAGGCCACAAGGAACATACTGCACTGTCCCTAATTGACTATCCAGCGCACTGAATACCACACACTTATCAGTAATGTCCCAACGTGGCTGAAGGGACTCCAGGGAACGGTAAGTGCTGGGAGATAAATAAAATTTAGAAGCACATGTTGTTTGTGGCCTTGTTTCCTCTTGACTCACCGACTCCTCGGTATACACGGCACCCAGATCCGTATTGTCCCAGCCAAATTTATTGTGTATGGTTCCTGCCTGTAGCGCACTCCCTTTTGCATAGGTAATCGTAGCAACTCCTTTACCGTTGTACAGTGTGGGGCAGTGTGCCAATCCTACCGGCTCTTGAACCGGTTTTCTGTTGGGGTGCACGACATGCAGGGACTGTCCAAACTCTATGATTCTGCTGGAGCTAGGCGCACCACAGGCAGGGAAGGTCAAAGGCAGAATAGGTAAAAGAATGTCCATCTTCTCTAAAGCTGACCGTTGTGTTTTCCGTGGGAGTTCAAAGGTATAGTCCTCTCAACTGATGTCTAGGCATTGCGGTGGGGTTGAGAAGGGGGTGCGCACCTGTAGAGTTGAGGAACTAGCTATCGCTAGCGGATCGGGTGCACAATGGCAATCAGGGTTCGGCATAGGGGACTGTTCTTTGTGCCACTCACGGGCAGTTGTAGAAGGCGTCGGGAGTAAGCACAGCACAGACCTAAGGTCGCTTTCTAACAGGAGGAACTGCTGCTTAGTTAGCCGCAGAATAGCTGACTCCCATGCTGCGATCGATTCCATGTTGTGTGGCTATGAAACACTGATTTTCCAACAGTCTGGTTCCAAAATGTTCCCGTGTCAGCTGAGAAGGCAATATATCTCTGTACAGCACCCAGTCCTCACACTCAAGTCCCCTCCAGATAAGGTTGCTGCGGTAGGGTAGGTCTAAATTAAAAATTGGTCACTCTTGAGGAGACTAGATTGTAGGCCCGTTTTTCAAGATGAATAGGATCCGTTCATCTTAAATATTTTCTGCTCCTCTACTCCAAGCATTGTGAACTCCAGAGTCTCTAGGTCACCAATATTATTAAAGTTTAGGGAACTGAAAGGTCAAAAAAGGTATTTTCCAAAAGATATAGCCGTAGCTAACATGATATGCGACCATTCAGCTCCATAGTTGGCTCCGCCCCAGAACATTCTTCTTATTCTTTGTAGAAGATAAGTTGGAGGATGCAGGGCCTTAACAAGATTAACTCAGAAATAACTGGAGAATACAGATTACAGTTGAAAGCTTTTTAAACTAGAAGAGAAATAACATAGCATTATATCTCATCTGCAATTGAGTAGTCAACTAGATAACAGTAGGGGTACTAAGACAAGTATTATAGCCCCACTAAGGAAAATGTAAAATTGTGACTGTAGTCACCAAGGCAATCATAATCAACATTTTACTGCAAGTCAGGAAGCTTCTATTTTGCATTTTTAAAGCTAGGATTTTCTAAGGTAAGAGCATTGTGTGTGTTCCACCACTACTAGAAGGTCTTGTAGGGAAAAGCCTTTCAGGAAAGCAAAAGGAAGGTCCACCTGTTCAGCTTCCAGTTGCTTACACCCCTCCAGTATCTGAAAAACCAGCCACTATGACGTTGGACTGAGCAGGTAGGTACTCTGTTACCACAAACATCTTACGATCAAAGGAAAATTGGTAACCTTATGTCATCAAATTTCAGAAGGTTTGCAATCACATGTATCTAAACAAGTATGGTCACAGGTACACAAATTAATGCACAATTCTAATACAAACAGCAGTAAACAATTATTTAAACTAGAAGCACATAATTCAGTGCATGAGGGCCCTAAAGCTGATTCATTGACTAGGGTAAGTTTGTGTAATCGGGGCTGGGGTGTCCTTTGGTCCACATTGAGCAATTACTTTTAATAGAATTGCTATATGAGTGTTTACCACAGAGTCCAAAATAACCATGTTCATGAAATACTTAGAAGAGCCGACTGATCCTTGTGAAAAGAAAATTTGGAAATATGTGCTGGGGATATCGTCAGACATTTAAAATTAGTCTGTTAGGCTTTTGATAATTGCCTTTCTACATTATTGGTTGTCTCCAAACAGCTCTTAGATAACAAAAAAAAAGACAATATAAAATGTGGATCATACTCAAACTTTTTTCAAATAAATGCCCTTTTTACTTTACAATTAATTAATTGTTGAGTTAATATAGTTAAACTATATTTCTAGTTATTTGAAACAAAAAACAATAACAATTTCTATTATACATGATTTTAAAACCTCTTATTTTAAATAATGTGCTTTGCAGAGAGGTACAGTGGGTATTGAAAATAATCACCCCCCTTGAAAATAATCACATTTTGTTGCTTTGCAGCCTGAAATAAAGACAGACACATTTTTTTTGTTTATCCAGTTCTAATTACTCAGTGCAACTTATAACATCCAAGTGAAAGATATAACACCAACATGTCAGGAAAAAATAAAGACAATTGCTGAGTTGGAAAAAGGATCACCCCCTTGTGTCAGTATTTTGTTGAACCACCTTTTGCTCTAATTACAGCCTTTAGTCTAATGGGCTATGTTTTTGCTAACTTCACATCTAGACTGTGCAATACTTGCCCACTGTTCTTTGCAGAACTGCTCCAGTTCCGTTACATTTGATGGTGACCATTTGTGGACTGCAGTCTTCAAGTCATTCCACAGATATTCAATGGGGTTTAAGTCCTGGCTCTGACTAGGCCATGCTGTGTGGTAATTTTTGCTGTGTGCTTTCGGTCATTGGCATGTTGGAAGGTAAACCTTTTTCCCATTGACAACTTCCTGTCAGAGGGCAGGAGATTTTCCTCAAGAATTTGATGGTATTTTGCCCAATCCATTATTCCTTCTATCCTGACAAGTGCTCCAGTGCCTTCTGCAGAGAAACACACCCATAACAGGATATTACCACCTCCATGCTTTACTGTAGGCATGGTGTTATGTAGGTGGTGAGCTGTATTGGATTTCCTCCAGACATATCGTTTGTCGTTGAGGCCAAATAATTAAATTTTAGTCTCATCTGACCATAACACCTTTTTTCATGTGGCCTCAGAATCTCCCAGGTGTGTTTTTCCAACCCTCCAATACAAGACACATTTGTGGAGAATTCATGATATTGTTGTCACATGTACATAATGACCACTCTTCGTCATAAATTCCTGCAACTGCTTCAGAGTTGCTGTGGGCTTCTTGGTAGCCTTTCTGACCAGTTTCCTCCTCGCTTTTTCATCCAGTCTGGAGTGATGTCCTGATCCAGAGAGGGTCTGTGTTGTACCTTCCACATCTTAATTATAGACTTCACTGTGCTTCTAGACATTGATAAAACCTTTGATATTATCTTGTATCCATCTACTGACTTGTGCCTGTCCACAACATTATCCTGGAGATCTTTTGACAGTGCTTTGCCACCCATAGTTTATTGTTTGCTTCAGTTGCACTACCAGTGACTGAGATGCTCCAGTAAAGCTCTTTTCATGCTGAGCTAACCAATATGCCCACAGCTGATCACAGTTGAAGGTCAAATGGCTGTGTGTGTGCCGTTGAGAAGGTGATTAGCTGCACCAAATTGAGTTTACAAGTAATTTTAGGAGGGGGTGATCCTTTTTCCAAATCAGTTAGTCTTTGTTTTTGCCTGACATGTTGGTGTTATATCTTTCAATTGGATGTTATAAGTTGCACTGAGTAATTACAACTAGATAAACAAAAAATGTGTCTGTCTTTATTTCAGGCTGCAAAGCAACAACATGTGATTATTTTCAAGGAGGTGATTCTTTACAATACCCACTGTATATAGCAGACAATCACACTAAGTAGTTACTAGCAACATGAATGCTGCCAGTATGATGGTTGAAGCTGAAAGAGGAAAAGAGGAGAGAGAAAAAGTAAGAAAGAAGAATAAATTAACAGCGTGAGAGTGGGTGTTAGAGAGAGAGATTTTGGGAGGGAAGAAGAGTATGAGAGAAAGCGAGAGAGTGAGCGGTATAACATTAATTAACTAGCGTTGTATCCTCATGGTGCATAATCAAGTGAAAGTGAAATAGGCATGTATATTTAGATTTGGACAAATCAAAAACATTAACTAATTTTACTGTATTCTTTTTATTTGTTTCATGACTGGGACCTTTAATGAATAAATAAAGAAACAAATGATGGTGCAGGACAAAATTAGTTAATTTGTAGGGATGGGCGAATGTTTCTAAAAATTCAAATTTGAAAACAAATTTTGATACATTCGTTCATTCTAATCGAATTTTGAATGTTCATATAACAGTCTAACATTCTATTTTTGAATTTTCGTTTTCAATTTTTTCAATAAAATTCAAAAATATTTGTTGGAATAATAGAATGTTTAGCTATGTATTTTATATCACATTCAATTTCAAAATGTAATATTCAAATTCAAATGTACATTCAAATTCGAATGTAACATTCAAATTCTAAATAGTATTTCTAGTTTACAACTGTGTTTAATAAATGTAATATTCAAATTTGAAAGCTACTGTCTAGGGTGAATAAGAATAACTCCTGTAATTATCAGTTTCATTCTGCTTGCGATATAACTACCAGATATAACCTAACAAACAAGGGTAATAAGTTTAGTTATTGTGGCAGTAAGGATAAAAGCTATAACCTATAGCAATTAGTTATCCTTCTGCCTTGATATAGCCAGACGTTATATTAGTCTCATACATAAAATATGACTAAGTCTGAGAATCTGGCAGAGATTAGCAGTAGTACATAAGTTAGGGAACACTTCAGAGTACAGCCGTATGAGTTTTAAAGCAGCAGTATAACTTATACAACTAACTGGCACACTGTTACGTTAATCACTTCCAATTTGTCAACAGAACAAGTAAGCATACGACCTGAGTTCCCTATGTGAGTCCCCAGAGGGTTTGAAAGCTGAATCTTCTGATTCGGTGTTACGGTGTGAGAACAGGAGAGTGAGCGGCAGCTCACGCTGTGCAGGCCTGAGTTCCCAATGTGAGTCCTCAAAGGGTTTGGAAGCTGAATCCTCTGATGCGGTGTTACGGTGTGAGAACAGCAGGGTGAGCGGCAGCGCACGCTGTGCAGGCCTATGTACTGAGTCGGCTATGGCTGTAGCTGATGACGTATGTCGATCAGTGACTGTCTCCTAGAGAGTAGGACGGTGCAGGAGGCAGCCAAATGATGCGATCACGGAAAGGTGATCGAGAACTCCAATTAGGTTCCAGGTAAGACTGGGTTGGCTAGGAATTTCAGTACTAGGAACTCCTGAGAGTATACTTGATACAAAAATTAAACCAGCAAAGTGTGCTGGTAGGATGTGGCTTATATAGCAAGCGGAATGGCAGCAATTAAGAATAAAAGGCACAGTGTAACATGACCTGACATAGGGCCCCCAGAAAGGCAACCCACTGCGTGGGTTAAGGACAAGCCCTATCCGGGTTACGTCTGTGGAAGAGAGATACCAATCTGGGAGCGGTGATGTTAGTTGCGGGTTCCCAGGAATATTCTGTGTGATCATAGCCAGTCCAATGGACAAGATACTCAAGAACGTTATTACGTAGTCTAGAATCAATGATGCTGTGTACATCATACTCCATATCTTCTGCAGGTGGAACGTCTTGAGAGAGAACAGAGGAAGTTGGAACAGTGGATGGACATGGCTTGACCAAGGACACATGGAAGGTTGGATGTATTTTGAAGGAGTCAGGTAGTTGTAAGGTAACTGCTACTGGGTTGGTGATAGCCACTATAGGGAAAGGACCAATGAAATGTTTGCTAAGTTTTCTGGAAGGTGTTCGTAAGCGTAAGTTCTTTGTAGAGAGCTATACCGTCTGTCCCACCTGATAAGATTGTTGTGGTCTATGTTGTAGGTAGTAATATCTTTTTTGTGATGCTTGCACATGTTTTATGTTATCCGTGATGGTTAAGAATGCATCCGAAATACTGTTCATAGTGTCATTCACCTGTGGATATGAACTGATAATTGATGGGTAGTAATTAGATCAGGGTGCAACCCATAATTAATGAAAAATGGACTGTGAGCGGTAGTGTCATTAGTTGTATTATTGTAGGCGAACTCTGCTAGAGGCAAGTAAGTTGACCAGTTGGTTTGTTGATTGGAACAATAGCAGCGTAAGTACTGCTCTATCCACTGATTTGTCCTCTCTGTCTGACCGTTGGTCTGTGGATGGTACGTTGTACTGAGTTTTTGTGATATATGTGGGCTTTGCAAAGTCTCCAAAATCTTGATGTGAACTGAGATCCCCTGTCATTGAGGACTGTGGTGGGTAAACCATGGAGCCGAACAATCTCTTTTATGAATAAGTCTGATTTCTGCTGAGCTATGGGGAGAACTGGTGTAGGTACAAAATGACCCATTTTGTAGAAGATATCGACCACTACCAGTATGGTGGTGAAACCAGAGGACTTGGGCAAGTCGACAATAAAGTCCATAGATATCTCACTCCATGGAATCTTGGGTGGTGGGTAAGGCTGTAGTAGACCTACTGGTACTTGATGTGATGCCTTAGATGTAGAACATACTATGCAATGTGATATGTAGTCCTTGACAGACTTGGTTATAGAGGGCCATCAACATTGTCTTTGCAATAGGTCCAGCGTTTTACGGATGCCCAAATGTCCAGAGAGAGGTGAGTCATGGAATGTCTGGAGGATTTGATTTCTGAGTGCTGGGGGTACATACAAATGTTTTTTATAGTGGTACAACCCATCCTGTTGTAGTTGTAGTAGATCTATCGGCTTGGTGGTATCCATCCTTTGTGCGATTTCAAAATCAGGATTATGTACGATTCTGAAGAAGTTAGTATTTGGGATGACGGTGGTAGGAGGGTTTTCAATGAATGGTCTGGAGTCTCATCTGGATAAAGCGTCTGCCTTGCCATTCCTCCTGCATGGGCGGTATGTGACCAGGTAATCAAACCTTGAAAAAAAAAGACTCCAACGTAATTGACGGCTGGATAGGGTTCTTTTAGTCTGCAAATATTGAAGATTTTTGTGATCTGTGATAACAATTATGGGTAATGGTGTACCCTCGAGGAGGTGTCGCCAATGCTCAAATGAACATTTAATGGCCAACAGTTCTTTTTTACCTACAGGGTAATTTCTTTCTGATGATGTCAATACCCTTGAAAGGAAAGCAATGGGGTGCATAACCTCGGTGAGCTTTTGTTTCTGAGAGAGGATGGCACCTAGAGCATATTCTGAGGCATCAACCTCTAAAATAAACTGTAAACTGCTCTCAGGAAATTGTAGTATTGGTGCTGTGGTAAACCGAGTTTTCAGATGTACGAAAACTGATTGGGTGAGTTAACTCCAGAAGAACGAGGAGTGATGCTTAGTGAGATCAGTGAGTGGCTTAGCAATTAATGCGAAGTTATGTATGAATTTTCAATAAAAGTTGGCAAAACCAAGAAAGTGCTGAACATCTTTCTTACATTTTGGGGTTGACTAATTTGTGATGGGATTTATCTTCGTGTCTTCCATTTTAATACCAGAACTTGATATGTGGTAACCTAAAAAAGTGACTTCTGCTGTGTGGAAAGTGCATTTTTCTAGTTTTGCATATAAGTTATGATTACGTAACCGTGCTAAGATGGTTCTAACATGTGATATATGTTGTTCGAGTGTTTTGGAGTAAATAAGAATATCATCAAAATACACCACAATAAACAATCCAGGATATCTTTGAAAATATCATTGATAAAACATTGGAATGTATACGGGGCAATACATAACTGAATGGCATGACAGTATATTCATAGAGCCCGTATCTGGTTTCGAAAAGCTGTCAACCATTCATCTCCGGCTCTGATTCTGACGAGGTTATGAGCGCATCTAAGGTCTAATTTTGTATAAACCGTGGCGCCGCGTAACCTCTCTATGAGTTCTGGTATAAGTGGTAATGGGTAGCGTCTCTTCTTAGTTACTTTGTTTAATTCTCTATAATCTATTATGGGCCTCAGTGAGTTATCTTTATTTTTAACAAAAAATATACCTGCTCCGGCCGGAGAGGTGGAAGGTCTGATGAAGCCCTTAGCTAAATTCTCTTGAATGTAAGATTTTAAGTGGTCTAATTCAGGCTTTGAGAGAGGATAGATGTGGCCGTAGGGTATTTGGGCAATAAATCAATGGGGCAGTCGTATGACCTATGGGGGGAAGGTGTTCAGCTTCCTTTTTATTGAAAACATCAAGGAGCTCATTATAGAACAAAAACAGAAATAGAGGAGCATAGACCGGGTGGTATGCAGGTAAAACGATTTATATCAAGTTAGCGCCGTAGCGCGACATGAGTGAAGTCAAATATAACAAAGTACACAAAAAATGTGGAGGGGATAAACACCCCGGGTTAAACATGGAAAAAATCTATATACACAGAAGGGCTAGAAAATATCAGGTAAACGCGTTTCAGCGTGTAGCCTTACTCATTACCTGTTTTAAAATAGTACATCGTGCACTATAAAACCACCAGCCCTAGCTCCCATTGGTCAGTGGGTACACACCCTTTTTCTTCTCCTGACCAATGGAATGCTACAAATTACGTCAGCTCCATATTACCAATCAAAAAGAAGCATTGAGCAACATTGTAGTAAACACTGTACAGATGCACGCATATAGTTATTTAATTAAATTATCACTAGACAGAGATCGCACTAGTTACTAGCATTCTTATGCTGAACAAACATTGAAAAAAAGTAGAAAAGAAAAGAAAGGAGAGAAGAGAAGAGAAGAAAGAAGAAAGGAAAGAGCCTCAAATCTAGCAGGTATATATAGACTTGCATTAGGAAATATGATCATGGCGTTACAACAAATACTGTCAGAGCAAATTCAGTAATATAAATTACATAGGCTATAGAGATAATCCCTTTGCTGTGAGTCGGTAAGGATGGATCAGGAACACCTGCAAAAAATGGGTTCAGAAAATATATATATATTATATTAGAATAGGTGTTAAATAGAGCATATAGTCATTGTCATCAACCCGTATGTAAAATATAAAAATGTTTAAATACATGGGGAGAGATTCATACATAAGCTCTTAATACTTGTAAATATATATATGTACATATGTACAATCATACCATGCAAAAAAGGACTGTCTGAAATCAACACCAATTGTCATGATCCCCATAATCTCAACTGGCCCATGCTGTGTCTACCACAAAGAAAGTGTTTGTAACAGGGCTAGTAAGATGGTTTGCACCGGAGAGAGACCAGACAATTGGTTTTGAGTCAGACCCACTATGGCAGAAGCCCTGCACACAGAGTCGCCGAGACCATGTCCGGGTACACAATATAGTGACAAAATAAGTCCATATAAAATATATATATATAAATATATTTAAATAGATATGTGTGGGATGTGTCAAAGGGTACCATGATGTCACAGAAACGCTTAAGGCATACAAAACAGAATAAACAAGCAAAACAAAACAAAAGACAGGATAGCAGGGATGCAGGATAAGATATACTATATAGGAGTATGTGGGAGTATATGGTGTGGGGGTCTAGGAATGTATATATATATATATATATATATATATATATATATCTCAACCCTGTCGCTGACCACCAGCTACCCACCCAGAGGGGTCAAGGATTGCCGTGTGGTGAGTCTCCTACAAAAATATATCCACATATATATGTGAATATACTCATGTAACTATAAGTGGTCACCAAAAATTGATGAGGTCAAATTCCAAGTTGAGGCCTTCTGGAACCCTAGTTTTGAGCTTGAAGATCCAGAAGACCTCCCTCTCACCCAACTTACGGTTTCTATCCTGTCCCCCCTTTAATGGTGGTATACGTTCAATGATGGTCCAAGCGAAGGTTGAGATCTCCTTTGAGTGTATCCCTGAAAAATGGTTTACAAGTGGAGTGGTGAGTATACCTGCTCTGATATCCGCTAGGTGTTCTTTTATGCGTGTTCTGGCCTCCCTAGTGGTAAGCCCTACATATTGGACAGAGCAGGCTTCACAGCTGATCACATATATGACAAATGTAGACCTACAATTCAGGCAGCAATTAATTTTAAACTCTTGGCCTGAGGTGAGGGAATGTATCCCCTGTCACTAGTCTCTCGCAGGCCACGCACGTACGATGGTGACATCGAAATGTGCCTTTGACACTCAACCAGGAAGATGTCGCTGCCCCCGTCTTTTTGAGTCTGGTGGGTGCAACTAAGTTACCAATGGATCTATTCCTTCTATATGAGCACCTGACCCCTCTTTCCACCACTCCTTGTAGACTGTCATCTGCTGCCAGTAATCCAAAGTGCTTTTCTACTATTCTGCAAATATCCTCATATTGCTTAGAGTATTCAGTTAAAAACGTTACTCTATCTTTCAGTACTCCTTCTGCATTCTGCTTACTAGTTCTATCCTTCTGGGGTTCTAATAATTTACTCCTAGGTATACTTTTTACAGTATTCCTGGCACCAGTTATCACAGAGGTTTTGTAGCCCCTATCCCGGAGTCTCTTGGTGAGATCATCCGCCTGTTTTTCATAAACCTTGGGCTCGCTACAATTCCTTTTCAGCCGAATAAATTGGCCTTTGGCAACCCCCTTGAACACACCCTGTGGATGGCAGCTCCCAGAGTGCAGCAATTAATTTCCCAAGATGGGCTTCTGATATGTTTCGGAACTTATGCCACAACCAGTGGTGCCCTTTAAGGTTACATCCAGGAAATGTATTGTGTCAGGCTGGATTTCATGAGTGAACTGAATCCCCATAGTGTCATCATCCAGACTTACAATGAAGTCTTGGAGAGCCTGTGGAGTGCCCCGCCATACAAATAGGAGGTCGTCAATGAACCGACCATACCAAATAATGTCCTTAATGAAGGGATTTCCCCCACCATAGATGTGGGACAGCTCCCACCAACCCATAAACAGGTTGGCATATGAAGGGGCAAACTTCGCCCCCATCGCTGTCCCACGTCTCTGGAGGAAGAAATCGGGTTACTTCCAGTACATAATTCACATAGTCCGATGTGGTACCATACTGCCTTTCAAGGAAAAACCGGACTGCCTGTAACCCTCTCTCGTGTGGTATGGAGGTATAGAGCGATTTAACGTCAGCTGTAAGCCACAAATAGTGTGACTTCCACTCCACACGAGAGAGGAGGTTCAGTACATATTTTGTATCTGACAAGTAACTCCACAATGACCCCACCAAAGGCTGCAAAATGTGATCTAACCACTCAGAAAGATGCTCCAGGAGGGAGCCAATCCCACTCACAATTGGCCTCCCCCGTACGTCCTCAATGGACTTGTGGACCTTGGGTAAATGATTAAAAGTTGCTATAGCCGGATTCGGCACCAAAAGATAATCTTGTGTTTCCATATCAATGTACCCAAGTTCCACACCATCATCTACGAGGGAAGCCAGTTGTTTCTGAAATTTCCTCGTGGGATCCCCTGGCAGGCTGATATAATCATCAGGATTCCTCAACTGTCTGTATGCTTCATTCTTAAAGTCACTCATGTTGAGGACCACAATAGTGCCCCCCTTATCTGCGGCCCTTATCACTATGTCATTATTCTTAGCTAGTGTTTCAAGTGCCCTTTTGTGGTTGGCCGTTATATTACAATCCTGACCTCTTCTGGATGAGTAATACAATTTTGTGAGATCCTGCTCCACCCTTTTTTGGAACGTTTCTAAGGTACGCCCCCTACTCTGGATGGGGTAAAATGATGACTTAGATTTAAAGGTAGGTTGGACTACAGTATTCACTCTTGGAGACCCCCCCTCCTCCTCCAGTAGCTCAAGGGCCCTGATGTCACAATATTCCTGGAAATCACATGAGCTGATACCTCCCGTGAGTCTCCCCTCCCCCAGAGCATGACTGGGAATGGATGCATGGCTCTCATTGCTCTCTCTTTCATTGCTCTGAAAGAATTTTTTTAAGGTTAGGTTACGAATCAATTTATTTATATCTAGTAGAGTCCTGAATAGATTAAAGTCCGCCGTGGGTACAAAAGAAAGTCCCAGACTCAGTACCTCTATTTCAGGTTTACTCAGTATTATGTCAGATAAGTTCAGTATGTTCTGTAGTTCCCCCGTCTCCGGCCTCTCCTCTGGGGATACCTTCTCTGCTCCTTGTACTGGTGTTGTTCCCCTTGACCTCCACCCCCCCTCCTTCTGTGGTTAGTAGGGGGATGGAAAAAACCTGTTCCAGTTGAGCATTGTCCAGGTCCCTCTTCTCCCTTGGTCCAGTGTCTACACATTGCTGTTCCTCTCTGTAGTGTGAATGGGGTGGAGCTGCCTGAGTCTTCAGTATTGGTACCAGTGGTGGAGTTGAGCCTTCCTTAGGTCTCACTGTCTGCTTTCTAGGGGGTAATTCCTCCCCTCCAGAGCCTGACCCCTCGTCCCACGACTCCGCTTCGCTCTCATAAAAATTCACTCTTCTCCCCCTATTGCGCCTCTGTTTGTTATTTCGCTGTTGATTGGGTAGAAAAGTGTTTTTATTTTGTTCCTTTCTCAAGGTGTGTCTATCCTTTCTATTCCATACGTACACACGAACAGTTTTTGTTCTTGTTTACGTCAGAGGCCTACAGAGTGAGCACGGACCGGAGGTGGTCACCGTATTGCACACACAGCTCAGGTCTCTCAAACGGGAAGAGGATTGGAAATTGAAGCAAACCGCCAGTGAGGGCTGGTATAGGACTCAGCTGCAATACCCTGGAGGAAAAGGAGGCACCATGTATTGAAGGGAAACGACGGATTTGCAGTCAGCCCCTACTTCTGCCTGACACGTTCCGGAGGTTGACAGGTACGAGTCCTATTACACATATTACACATTTTGCATATGAAAGGCCAGTGGTGCATAACTTATTTCCAGATCCTTACCTCCATTGTTTCTGTGGAGAACGTTTGGAGGGTGTCCTCCCATTAAGTGACTCCCACCTGTGTACTTTTACCTTGCAACAAATCAGAGAAAAGTGTTCACACGGTGTATGTGGGGAGTTCATGTGATCACACTTCTACATTTTAGCTCATTATAGACTGGAGGAAGTGTTGTAGGTGGGAGAATTAGTATGTTATTTAAGGGAAAACAGGTGTCCTTGGAGTACTGTGACGTGACTGATAGGGACCTATTCTTCCAAGAAAAAGTGGGTTGGTGGAGAGTTAACCAGGACATCCCAAGTATGATAGGATAAATAGGAGTAGATATAACATCAAAAGAAATTACCTCCCTATGCCCAGTAGGAGTACTGAAAAGGAGTGGTATGGTCTGGTGTGTGATAGGACCTGAAGAAATAGGAGTACCATCAATCAAAAGAATAGACAGAGGATTTTTCTTTGCAAGGGTAGAGATTTTATTGCTAGCAACAAACTGTAGATCCACATAATTTCCACAGGCTCCAGTATCAACTATTGCTTCAGTGTTTAGGCTGAACTGATCCCACTGTAGACAAGAAGACAGGGTGAAATATGGGTTTGCAGTTATGTTATCAGTAAGGCCAAAAGTGACTTGTGATTTCTTACCAGACTTCAATTTTTTTAATGTAGGACAGTTCCTCACTTCATATTCGCAGGATGCACAGTGCATGCAAAGATTCAGTAGTCGCCATTCGTTTTTTTTCCTCCGTGGTGAGAGGGCCTTTAAGGAAGCCATTATCCATAGGGGTTTCTGTCTCCCTAGGTTGCGTATTTCTGGGGAAGTTACGCCTGTAAGGTGCAGAGACGTTAGCTTTTTCCAACTAGCTTTCACGGAGTCGTCTGTCAATAGTAGTGCACACAGTATAAAGGTCTTCTAGTTTGTCCAGGATGCCAATTTTTGATAGCTCATCCTTTATATCCTCTGATAAACCATGTCTGAACTGGTTCCTCAATGATACCTCATTCCATTGGGAGTCTATTGCGTGTATTTTGAATTGCGCTATCAAATCTTCTACTGGATGTTTTCCCTGTTTGAGTGCCCTAAGGGAAATCTCAGCAGAATTTTGTTTAAATGGGTCATCATAAATGGATGAGAGGGCTTGTAGGAAATTATCAAGTGAATTAAGAGTAGGGTTTTGTGTCTCATAATAAGAATCTGACCAGGCTCGAGGCTCACCCCTAAGATAAGATATAATGGTCAATACCTTTATTCTGTCGGTGGAGTAAGTTTTTGGATTGAGCTCATATAGTAAGAGGCAGGCATTCCTAAACTCCTTGAAAAGAGCTCTATTTCCACTTAATTTATCAGGGTGGGAAACCTGAGGTTGTGGTTGGTTATCTGTAATGCTAGCTTTTGCTGTGTAAAGTTCTGTAATGCAACCCCTGAGAGTTTGGTTGTCTGCTTGTAAATCTTTGATAGTTTGTGTTAGTGCATCAACACGTTGTGTAAAGATTACGACCTGGTTAGCCCCATCTACAGGATCCATATTCCTTTAACTATTAAAGGAGGCTGGTTTAATATGTCAAGGGTGAATAAGAATAACTCCTGTAATTATCAGTTTAATCCTGCTTGCGATATAACTACCAGATACAACCTAGCAAACAAAGGTAATAAGTTTAGGTATTGTGGCAGTAAGGATAACAGCTATAACCTATAGCAATTAGTTATCCTTCTGCCTTGATATAGCCAGACGTTATATTAGTCTCATACATAAAATATGACTAAGTCTGAGATTCTGGCAGAGATTAGCAGTAGTACATAAGGTAGAAAACACTTCAGAGTACAGCCGTATGAGTTTTAAAGCAGCAGTATAACTTATACAACTAACTGGCACACTGTTACGTTAATCACTTCCAATTTGTCAACAGAACAAGTAAGCATACGACCTGAGTTCCCAATGTGAGTCCCCAGAGGGTTTGGAAGCTGAATCCTCTGATGCGGTGTTACGGTGTGAGAACAGGAGGGTGAGCGGCAGCTCACACTGTGCAGGCCTGAGTTCCCAATGTGAGTCCTAAAAGGGTTTGGAAGCTGAATCCTCTGATGCAGTGTTACGGTGTGAGAACAGCAGGGTGAGCGGCAGCGCACACTGTGCAGGCCTGAGTTCCCAATGTGAGTCCTAAAAGGGTTTGGAAGCTGAATCCTCTGATGCAGTGTTACGGTGTGAGAACAGCAGGGTGAGCGGCAGCGCACGCTGTGCAGGCCTATGTACTTAGTCGGCTATGGCTGTAGCTGATGACGTATGTCAATCAGTGACTGTCTCCTAGAGAGTAGGACAGTGCAGGAGGCAGCCAAATGATGCGATCACGGAAAGATGATCAAGTACTCCAATTAGGTTCCAGGTAAGACTGGGTTGGCTAGGAATTTCAGTACTAGGAACTCCTAAGAGTATACTTGATACAGAAATTAAACCAGCAAAGTGTGCTGGTAGGATGTGGCTTTTATTGCAAGCGGAATGGCAGCAATTAAGAATAAAAGGCACAGTGTAACATGACCTGACAGCTACATTCGAATTTGAAATAGTATTTCTAGTCTAATACTGTTTTATAAATGTAATATTCGAAAATTCGAATATGACATTCAAATTCAAATGTAACATTCAAATTTGAAATAGTATTTCTAGTCTACAACTGTGTTTAATAAATGTAATATTCAAATTTGAATGCTATATTTGTATTGAATTTCACATTCAAATTCAAAATAGTATTTCTAGTCTAATAAATGTAATATTAGAATTCGAATGTGACATTTGAATTCGAATGTCACATTTGAATTCTAAATAGTATGTCTAGTCTACAACTGTGTTGTATAAATGTAATATTCAAATTTGAATGTTACATTTGAAATCGAAATAGTATTTCTAGTCTACAACTGTGTTTTATAAATGTAATATTCAAATTCGAATGTGACATTGGAATTCGAAAGGGACATTCGAAAACTGTAAATTACATTCGATAATAGAATTTTTAAGAATATTCATTCTTATCAACATTTTATTATGTAAATCGAATTTGTACAATAACATTCATTCTAACATTCAAATTCGAATATAAACACATTCGCCCATCCCTATTCAATTGTTCATGCAACTAAAACTATTCCTTTAAAAGTGGGAAAGGCTTTTCTGCAAGCAGGATAGGGTATAAAAGTTCAAATGTAGACTAATTTGTCAGGGAAAGGTTCAGAAATTAAAATTTACACTATTTAATAAGCATATCAAGCAATTTAATTGCCAGTTGATTGATTGCTGTGTCAGCCAATAAATTTAATTACGCTTAACTTTTGTTTTGACCAATTCTGACCCCATAAAAATAGATTAAAAATATTATTTATTTATGTGCTGCTGCTGGTGCTTGTAGCAGTAGCATTAGCCTCTAGCCACATAAGCCACACTAGTTTAACATTTCCAAAAACTATTTACAATTTCCATCTATAATATATCCAAAGAAAGTAAAAATATATTTTTGTACGAAAATAACAAAAGTGATGTACAGTGTCCTGAGAGCTTGCAACTGTATCCACTATAAGTTAGCAATTAAAGGTATCACCTGTACACCACATTTATTACTTTCTTACAAAAGGATTCTTACTTTCTTTGAATACACTGGCTAATACAGTACTTACCCTTTTTTCTGCATCTATATCCATTATCACTTTGCACATTTTTTTTTTTACTAATACTTAATGGTTGATGTCTGCTGCCTTTTAGTCACCTTTAATTATAATTTGCTCTCACATTCAGAGCATGTTTAAATCCTGCTGCTTTCATAATACAATTATCACCAACATTCAGAGTTTTATCATACAAGATACATCTAAAATTCTAATTTAGGTATCATATCCCTCTTGATTGTCTCTCTTACTGGTACATTTTCCCCAACCACCCTCTTCTCTCTGACCTACTCTTTCCTTCTCAGTACCTCCTAACATTCCTGGCTACTGGACTTTTGTTGTCTCATTGCAGAGATAACTATGATGCATAGTAACATTATTTGCCCCTTCTCCTTCACATTTATCTTATCAGTAATATCCAAAGTCCCTTGCCCTGTAGAGTCCAATGAAAAATAAGGAGATGGGAAGCACTAGGTTAAAACAAAGCTTTTATTTGAAATCCAACCAGATAAAACTCATGTCAATATATAATTACACATTTCTTCAAGGGACATCAGTATGTCAATTATAACAGATTATGTGTTTCTCCTACTGTCCATTACATTATCACATGGGCAATGGCCTTTTCCCTTTGCAGTCTGTTATTGTGTTTGTAAATGTTGTTGTCATTTAATCATTTCACCTATTGTTGTAGTGCTACAGAATCTGGCCTCGCTTCCATTGAGTTGTAATTCAGTTTGCGTGCACTCGCAAACCGTTAAATATGCTGTCGAAAGCAATATCGTTTAACGACTGTTTCCAATGGCGCGTTATACCTCAATATCGGCAGCTGGACTCCGGCTGCCGAAAAAATCTTCGCGTCCCATAGAAAGTAATAGAAGCCGTTAATCGATAAATTATACCAGGTTTCCAATGAAAGCGCAAACCGCTAATATACTGTCGGAGGCTGTCGATACATTGAGAAATATTACACCCAGCTCAACTAGGTGTAAAAGAGGAAAATTGTGCTTTTTGAGACCTATTTTCTATTGAAATTATAAAACTTGCAAATAATGCAAGTGTTTTAATGTAGAAATAAATTGTTATAAGTAATATTTATTGTTGTCTCATGTATAGAAATAGTTGAACTTATATTCTAATAGAAATATCAGTATATATTTAAATATAATAATATATGCAAGAACATATCTACAGAATGCAAACTAGACCTATGCCTAGGGCAGCAATACATATTACTTATATTTATGAAGTGGTAAATATAATTATATTAAAAAATAGTATTTGATTATTAAAAATATGGATAAGTGTATCTTTATTTTTCTTGAGAGGTGATCACCGGTAAGGAGCACGGACGTTAAACGTAAATGCTATAGCGTAAGATCGGGTTACCTTAGCAACTAATTGATTTTCAAGAAATTCGACATCAGATGGAAGCGTTAACACAACTTTAACTTACAGCTACACGAAAAGAGCGAGTGCACGCTATCCGCAAAATATTTCAATGGAAACCGGGTACTAAAATGGAGCCGTAAATTACTTTTAGCTGTCGGCCGCTTCGGTAGCTTACGGCTCCATTTTTAACGACTCAATGGAAGCGAGGCCTATGTTGGCACTCAATAAATAATTGATAATAATCTTTAATAAATCATATTATGAAGTAATATAACAACAGCATGTAAGTGTGTAAAGAAGGGATTTTGTTACAGCAAGATAAATTAGTTAAACACATTTTGTTGAGATCATTACATTTATGAATATTTAACTTATAGTGTTATTGAAATTATGTCAAGTTTTATGGATCAGTTAAGTTTCAACTTTAGTGAGAAATTCATTTTGAAAATGACAACATTTTAGTTACATCTGAGACTGTCCTTTGATTTATATGAATTTTACATTTATTAAAAACATGGGTTGCATTTTTTGGTACTGTTAACTTTGAGCATTCATTTTTTTTTTTTACTTGTGTAAAGTGATATAAGCATCCATTTTGCACTTGGTTCACACCTTTTTCCATTTAACAACTGTATGAAAATAGTCTTCAGGTGTTAAGATTTATCTTTCCCCTATTTTCCTTTAATTTACTTCAGCCTGATCATATTTTGAGGAAAATTAGTGCCTCAGTGTATGTTTCTTAGCAACTCTAATGAGATGGTGCAGACAACTGGTTTTGTGTTTGCAACCTTCACCTATGTGAAACTCGGCAGATGCATCTCCAATAGACACATACAGCACATTTATGGGCCTGCTTTGTTTCATTAATATATGTTTCTTTATGATTTTTAAACAATACATTTATGTAATTATGAATTATTATTTTAATGTGTAATATTTCAGTATTTAATATTTTAAATTCTAAATGATCCATTATGATTTTATATATAGTATTTGAGCATGTGTATGTTTTGCATGTTTTAAATGTACTTTGAAATGTCAACTGTAAACAGCATTTTAAGACAATACACCTAAGAGAGTGAGACGTAAAGTTGAAACCATTATTTTCCATGACTGAAAGCCATTACTGAGCTTGATGTAATCTGTGCACAAACTGTTGAGGGAGCGTAAAAAATAAATAAAAAATCTGATAGTTTTATGAAGTGCCATATTGTATTCATTTTTGTCAACAGCCAGGTTAATGACGATCAGTTAGAAAATAACACAACAATGTAAACTTGGCCATTGTTTACATACATCCTCATATTGGCTGCCTTGAATTTTTAATTTTGCTTTTTAAAATTAATTGAGCATTGGAGTTGTAAAAAGCTAACATCAATGGGCTAGATTACAAATGGAGAGCTATTTAGCACTTTCTCTATAGCATTAAATGCGTTAGAAGTAAAAATAAATGCGCTCATTGGGTTGCAATGGTATTACGAGTTGAAAGTAAAAACTAATTGTGTTCACGCTAACATGACCCGTGCAAAAAGGCAAACCTACAATATTGCGTGCACGATAACCTATTCCCCCATGGAAGTCATTGGAGAAAAAAAGTGAGAAAAAAACATGCCACTCTCATGCAAACCCAATTGCATATTCTCATCTGCTTAACCCAACATGGAAACATGAATATTTCACATTCCAATATTCTGCACATAGCAGAATATGTTCTATTTATTCATAAATACATATATATATATATATATATAGTTGTGGTAAAGTCCAGCACCAATTCAGCTTGTTATTTTATGGGTGCAAGCTGCCTCTGTCTCACCTTAAACAGATAATAATATCAAAAATAGAAATAGCAGCAGCACTCCATGTCAGGGTTCAGCCTGGAATTGAACCTGGGACCTGTCTTTATTTCTGCAGCTGTTATTTCCCAGCCTGTTGTGTTACCATAATGCCACCAGATGGCTTGATCACAGGAAAGGAATATTGTGTTTTTCTGTTTGCTGCAACTTTGGCTCTCTGGCTCCACCTACTTGCCAGCTGAAAGAAATCATTTAATCAGCAGCCTGCTTTATCTGGCAGGTTTGTTTGCAATTCTGGGCTTTCACATTAAAGGGACAGTACACTGTAAAATTGTTTTTCCATAAATATATTTTAAATTACTTGTTATACCAACTGCAGAGTATAAAATATTTGAGAAATTGCATTTTCGGGTTTATTTGTGTATCTGAAGTAGCTGGTTTTGTGCTTTGAAACCACAGCCTATTACAATGGGTTGAGCTTCAGGTAATATCAGATCTCATTATGTTATCACTTTTATGTACACAGACTTGCTTCCTTATCTTATATTTGTCTGGAACACCAAAGCTCAATACATAGAGAGAACAATGGAAAATTATAATGTTATTACTTAACTATCATGCCCCCCACTGAGGGTGTAATCTCTTCTGCTGGCTGTGTTTACTTAGGCTTGTCAATAGCGTATACGCCAGTATCAAACCTTTCAGTATAGGTTGGGAAACCACAAGCTAAATCAGCTATTTCAAATGCTGAAATATGAGTAAAGGAGCTACTTGCAACCAATTTAATACACTCTAGCAGGTAAAAAGGATCATTGGGAATAATTTAAAGGGGAAAAAGTTTTTGGGGGAATTGTCCCTTTAAGAGTGATACTCTGAAAGACTCTCTGCTCCTGTATCCTGTGAAAAATACAGATTTGTTGGATTTCCTGGTTCCTGATTTCTGCTTCAATTACCGACTACTCTTCTGGATAATCCCTTGGCACTGTGTTTAATTTTTGTACTGATTTCCTGGCAATTGAGCTTGCCTAAAACTTTCTTTCCTAAGGACTGACTCAGGTACTTTTGCTTGCTTGTTTCCTGATACTACAAAGTTCCAATTGCAGTTTATGCAAATATCCTGTTTGTTACTACAAAGTTCCAATTGCAGTTTATGCAAATATCCTCATTGTTTCTACAAAGTTCCAAATTGCAGTTTATGCAAATATCCTGTTTGTTTCTACAAAGTTCCAATTGCAGTCGATGCAAATATCCTGTTTGCTTCTACAAAGTTCCAAATTGCAGTTTATGCAAATATCCTGTTTGTTTCTACACATTTCCAGTCTACAGGATATGCAAATATTCTGTTTGTTATTACAAAGCGCTGCATTCCTGCTTGTTATTACAAAGCGCTGCTTCCCTGAGTGTTATTACACAGTTCCAGTCTACAGCATATGCAAATATCCTGTTTGTTATTACAAAGCTCTGCATTCCTGCTTGTTATTACAAAGCTCTGCTTTCCTGAGTGTTATTACACAATTCCAGTCTACAGCATATGCAAATATCCTGTTTGTTATTACAAAGCTCTGCATTCCTGCTTGTTATTACAAAGCGCTGCTTTCCTGAGTGTTATTACACAGTTCCAGTCTTCAGCATATGCAAATATCCTGTTTGTTATTGCAAAGCCCTGCATTCCTGCCTGTTATTACAAAGAACTGTATTCCTGCCTTATACTACAACCTATAGACTTTGTCTTATCTAATTGCATATCTCTACATTGCTTTATCCTTTAAATAAAACCATCTCCTTTATTTCCTAAATCGTTGTACCTGTTTAATTATGCCTAAAAGGAAAGACTCACTCAGACAAAACACAACATTAACCCCAAAACCTGACACCTCTGCACAACAGCTCCTTACTCCTGAACCTGCACCCTCGCAGAGTATGACACTCCAAATTGCATTTTAAGGTTTTATTACAAGCAGTGAAATACAGGCGACGTTTCGGGCTTCTGCCCTTTATCAAGTCAAGTGAGTCACTTGGCTTGAGAAAGGGCAGAAGCCCGAAACGTTGCCTGTATTTCACTGCTTGTAATAAAACCTTAAAATGCAATTTGGAGTGCTGCAGCTATTTCTATTTTTGATATATATATATATATATATATATATATATATATACTATGGCATCTATTTATCAAGCCGTCAACCACAAATACGCTGGAATTCCTCAGCGTATTTGTGGCGAGTCTGATTCGCCTTAGTTATCAAACACTACAAACTGGCAAAAGTAGAATTTAGTGACGTAACATACGATCTGCCGGACTCAGTCCGACACAGATCGATGCTTACGTCACTACAGATGTTCCGAACGCAAGTTCGGCCCAGTCTGACTACTTTTGTAAGTTATCAAAAAACTACCAGGTACGTTCGCCACTATTCCGTCCCAGCGTACCTGGTTTTCAATCCGCCGCCCTGGAAGCGGCGAATGCCATAGGAATCAATGGGATTCGGAAAGCAGCGAAAAATTATGTTCGCTGCTGCCCGATATTACATTGATTCCTATGGGAATGTTTACACCTAACACCCTAACATGTACCCCGAGTCTAAACACCCCTAATCTGCCCCCCCACACCACCGCAACCTACATTATACTTATTAACCCCTAATCTGCCATCCCTACACCGCCACCACCTAAATAAAAGTTATTAACCCCTACCCCGCCGCTCCCGGACCCCACCGCAACTAAATAAACTTATTAACCCCTAAACCGCTGCTCCTGGAGCCCACCGCCACCTACATTATACTTATTAACCCCTAATCTGCCCCACCCTACACTGCCGCCACCTACATTATACTTATTAACCCCTAATCTGCCCCCCCTACACCGCCGCCACCTACCTACATTTATTAACCCCTAATCTGTTGCCCCCAACGCCACCTCCACTATATTAAATTTATTAACCCCTAAACCTAAGTCTAACCCTAACCCTAACAACCCCTAACTTAAATATAATTTAAATAAATCTAAATAAATATTACTATCATTAAATAAATTATTCCTATTTAAAACTAAATACTTACCTATAAAATAAACCCTAAGCTAGCTACAATATAACTAATAGTTACATTGTAGCTATCTTAGGGTTTATTTTTATTTTACAGGCAACTTTGCATTTATTTTAACTAGGTACAATAGTTATTAAATAGTTATTAACTATTTAATAACTTCCTAGTTAAAATTAATACAAAAGTACCTGTAAAATAAAACCTAACCTAAGTTACAATTATACCTAACACTACACTACTAATTAAATACATTCCCTAAACTAAATACAATTAAATACATTAATTCATTAATCGTTATAACTTTTCGTGTAAATTGAGTTATCAGCGTTCTAAATCGATTTCTGTAGGTCCACAAATTCAACCCGTTTTTTTAGTTTTTTTATTCTGTCTCTATCACATGTTTCGATTATCCAATTAAAAATATGTCCGTTAGGTGGCCGTCACTCCAAGTCACCCACTTTCTTTATCATCTGTACATGCGCTATTCTTTTTTCTTTATTGCGAATCCCTTGCGTGTTCCCATTTCGCACATGAGTATTTGAATCATGTAGGAAATCACATACTAAAAGATTAACGCATGCGCATTGAATAACGGGTTTGCGGATTTGCGCATTCGCAGTAGAGTACAATCGCCGATTTGCACAGGCGCAGTTGAACTGAGCATCGTGAATGCGAATTTGAGAGACGTATAGAGTCAGTGGGAACGCTCTGTACATCACAGACTAAACGGTAGGGATTGATAAATGTATATAAATTGAAAAATATAAAAGTAATAGAAAGTTAAAGTTAGCGATTAGATTATGGTAAGATTAAATAATGCATTGATGTCTTCAAAATCTTCAAACTTTATTTTCACTTTAACCACCTTGCCACTCTGCCAAAGCCAGATCAGTAAAAAACACCACTTATTAAAGACTTGGCAGTTTAGGAGTACTCACAAATTGTCAGATCGGTAATATAAAGAGAGCGGTACGATAACAAATCCAATACCCTCAAGCTAGTATTAATCTATTAAGTTAATGAACAGTGGTTTCAAATATTGGTTATATTATAATCGGTCAGGTCTTAGAACAATTTAAAATGCATGAAGGAGCCCCAAACAACTCCTACCCGCCCTTGACATGTTTCGCCATTTTGGTATCTTTGATAAGTGGTGTTAAGGTTAAAGGGATATGAAACCTATTTATTTTTTTCTTTCATGATTCAGATAGAGCATGCAATTTTAAGCAACTTTATAATTTACTCCTATTATCAATTTTTTTTTTCATTCTCTTGGTATCTTTATTTGAAAAAGCAGTAATGTAGTTTAGGAGCCGGCCCATCTTTCGTCCAGCACCTAGGTTGCGCTTGCTGATTGGTGGCTACATTTAGCCACCAATAAGCAAGCGCTAGGCAGGTGCTGAACCAAAAATGGGTCGGCTCCTAAACTTACATTTCTGCTTTTTCAAATAAAGTTACCAAGAGAACAAAGAAAAATTGATAATAGGAGTAAAGGACCGATTTTGATATATTAGTATCATTTAGAAGCAGCTCAGTTTCATTTATGATAATGTTGCTATCTATAATAATATATCCTTTTGATACAGTTATACAAAGAGGGACTGTTATTAACAGATTGCTCGGACATTCACAAATTTCAAGCTTATTTGGTTTATCAGCTTGCAAACTTTATATTGACCTGTCATTCTGACCAATAGCAGTATATGCAGTCAGCATACTACATATCCAACTCCTAGCTTACAATAGGGACAGTGGTTTAGCTGTTGACTTTTCAGGTCTTATGGCCGCAGAGCGTTGTTTTTAAATCACCCAAGTTTTAAATAATGAACTAATAAATCTTAATTATTTTAACTACAAGTTTATGAATAAACGATACACCAAGCACGATTACACGTTTAAACTACTATTCTTTTTGTGGGTTATTGAGACTGCTAAATGTGTATTCTTTTCACAAACAGCGGATACTTTCTTTTTCCTCTGTTTCCTTTTTGTAAATAAAATTGATTATTTTACACAACACCTCCAAGCCAATTATTTAATAAGCTAATCATTTCTAAATATAGGTTAATAACTATCCTACTAGGTGGTGCCATTGGCTTTTCCTTTTCTCTATATGTATGTATGTGTCTATATGTGTATATATGTCTGTAAATGCATATATACACATATAAATACATAAATACATATGTACACATATATAGACACACACATATATACATACATACTGTACATACATACATATACATGTTTAGAGATGTATTACATATGTATCTCTTTGTTTAAGCCCTTTGCCTGCCTTTTTTCCCCCTAACATCTGAGATTGCATATCTTTGAGTCCTTATAACTTTTTTGTTTTTAATCATTTTTATTAGACTGTGTTATTATGAGTGTAAGTGTACTTTGTAAAGTATATTTGATATGTTTTGCGGCACGTTTTTGTTTCCTGAATGTTAACCACAGCTCTGAGGGCAGCGTAATCATTCTAGCATAAATCATGATTGCACTCAATCGATTGTGTTTACTTTCAACTTGTAATACCAGTGCAATTTAACCTATGCGCAAATGATTGCGAAAAACCTATATCGCTTGTGCGCATACGTTTGGGCTCCACTCGTAATCTGGCCCAATATGTTTAATCATATTTTTGAAGTGAAGCCATGCATTTATATTTAAATTAAACGTGATCTTCAAATTATGATCTTTGAAGGGAACCTCGAAGGGAAATGTAAATAATGAATGATATGTAATCCTGGTAAAATATTTTATAAATAAATAAATAATAATCCAGGGGCTCGATCTGATAAAAATCGTCGCCCGCAAAATTTGCGCTGGTTTGGTATCACATATACGGTGTAACCTAGAAGTTACGCGCGTATATTTCTGCTGTCGCCCGTAGTTTCTTGGCCCATAGGCAGGTATACCAAACCAGCGCAGTTTGGTATCCAATATACAGCGTAAGGACTTACGTGGTGAAAATTGAGAAATCTTACTCCATTTTCACCTCGACACAAAAAGCAGACGTAAGAAGCCTTACGCTGACTATTGGAGCCCCGTAACTCCCTAAACTAGCTGCTAAATAAACCTAACACCTAACGCATGCGCAATGTCTATCTACCTGTCAACCGCGATCTGCTAAATAAAACCTAACACCTAACGCATGCGCAATGTCTATCTCCCTGTCAACCCCCGCCGCAATCCCTAATAAAGTATTTAACCCCTAAACCGCCGCCATCTACATAACCTAACCCCCTACTGTGAGCCCCTAAAACCGCCACCATCTAACTGATCTATCCCCTAATGTGAACCCCTAAAACCGCCGCCATCTACCTTATCTATCCCCTAATGTGAACCCCTAAAACCGCCACAATCTACCTTATCTATCCCCTAATGTGAACCCCTTACACCGCCGCCATCTACCTTATCTATCCCCTAATCTGATATCTTACACCGCCGCCACCTATATAAAAATTATTAACCCCATAATCTAATCCCCCTATACCGCCGCCAGCTATATTAATATTATTAACCCCTAATCTAATCCCCCTAAAATAATTATCTCTATTACCAGCCCTTAAAAGGGCCTTTTGCGGGGCTTTGCCCCAAAGTAAACAGCTCTTTTGCCCTATAACCTGCCCTCCCTACACAGCCGCCACCTATATTAATAGTATTAACTCCTCATGTAATCCCCTTACACCGCCGCCATCTATATTAAAATTATTAACCCCTAATTTAATCTACCTACCCCGCCGCCAGCTATATTATCTATATTAACCCTAAGTATATTATAGTTAATATAGTTATTACATTATATATATTAACTATATTAACCCTAATTATATTAGGGTTAATATAGTTAATATAGTTACTATAGTATTTATATTAACTTTATTAACTCTATCTAACCCTAACACCCCTATCTAAATTCTTATTAAGCGGCAAAGAAGAAGTCTTCATCCCGGCGATGTTTTTATCCAAGCGGCAGCAAAGTCTTCTTCCATCCGGCAGCATCTTCCATCAAGCTGCATCTTCAATCTTCTTTCTTCGCTCCACCGACGCGGAGCATCCATCCCGGCGGACGACTGAACGACGAATGAGGTACCTTTAAATGACGTTATCCAAGATGGCGTCCGTCGAATTCCGATTGGCTGATAGGATTCAATCAGCCAATCAGATTCAAGTTCAATCCGATTGGCTGAACCAATCAGCCAATAAGATTGAGCTCACATTCTATTGGCTGTTCCGAAGAAGAAAGAAGATTGAAGATGCCGCTTGATGGAAGATGCTGCCGGATGGAAGAAGACTTTGCTGCCGCTTGGATAAAAACATCGCCGGGATGAAGACTTCTTCTTTGCCGCTTGGATAGACATCACCCGGATCGGATGAGGAGTTCGGCCCGGCGTGGTGAAGATAAGGTAGGGAGATCTTCAGGGGGATAGTGTTAGGTTTATTTAAGGGGGGTTTGGGTTAGATTAGGGGTATGTGGGTGGTGGGTTGTAATGTTGGGGGGTGGTATTGTGTTTTTTTTCAGGCAAAAGAGCAGTTTTCTTTGGGGCATGCCCCGCAAAAAGCCCTTTTAAGGGCTGGTAAGGTAAAAGAGCTTTGAACTCTTTTAATTTAGAATAGGGTAGGGACATTTTTTTATTTTGGGGGGCTTTATTATTTTATTAGGGGGCTTAGAATAGGTGTAATTAGCTTAAAAATCTTGTAATCTTTTTATTATTTTTTGTAATTTAGTGTTTTTTTTTTGTAATTTAGTTTAGTTTATTTAATTGTATTTTTAGATAGATATTTGTAGTTTATTTAATTTATTGATAGTGTAGGTGTATTTGTAACTTAGGTTAGGATTTATTTTACAGGTAATTGGGTAATTATTTTAACTAGGTAGCTATTAAATAGTTAATAACTATTTAATAGCTATTATACCTAGTTAAATAATAAATTAACTAATAAATATAAACCCTAACATAGCTACAATGTAATTATTAATTATATTGTAGCTATCTTAGGGTTTATTTTATAGGTAAGTATTTAGATTTAAATAGGAATATTTTAATTAATAATATTAATATTAGATTTATCTTAATAAGAGTTTAGTTAGGGATGTTAGAGTTAGATAGGGTTATTATACTTAATATATATATTATATAATAACGATATTAACTATATTAACCCTAATATAATAAGGGTTAATATAGTTAATCTATATAATCTTCAATCTTCTTTCTTCGCTCCACCGACGCGGAGCATCCATCCCAGCCGACGACTGAACGACAAATGAGGTACCTTTAAATGACGTCATCCAAGATGGCGTCCGTCGAATTCCTTTTGGCTGATAGGATTCAATCAGCCAATCAGATTCAAGTTCAATCCGATTGGCTGAACCAATCAGCCAATCAGATTGAGCTCGCATTCTATTGGCTGTTCCGAAGAAGAAAGAAGATTGAAGATGCCGCTTGATGGAAGATGCTGCCGGATGGAAGAAGACTTTGCTGCCGCTTGGATAAAAACATCGCCGGGATGAAGACTTCTTCTTTGCCGCTTGGATAGACATCACCCGGATCGGATGAGGAGTTCGGCCCGGCGTGGTGAAGATAAGGTAGGGAGATCTTCAGGGGGGTAGTGTTAGGTCTATTTAAGGGGGGTTTGGGTTAGATTAGGGGTATGTGGGTGGTGGGTTGTAATGTTGGGGGTGGTATTGTGGTTTTTTTTCAGGCAAAAGAGCTGTTTTCTTTGGGGCATGCCCCGCAAAAAGCCCTTTTAAGGGCTGGTAAGGTAAAAGAGCTTTGAACTTTTTTTAATTTAGAATAGGGTAGGGACATTTTTTTATTTTAGGGGGCTTTATTATTTTATTAGGGGGCTTAGAATAGGTGTAATTAGCTTAAAAATCTTGTAATCTTTTTATTATTTTTTGTAATTTAGTGGGGTTTTTTTTGTAATTTAGTTTAGTTTATTTAATTGTATTTTTAGATAGATATTTGTAGTTTATTTAATTTATTGATAGTGTAGGTGTATTTGTAACTTAGGTTAGGATTTATTTTACAGGTAATTGGGTAATTATTTTAACTAGGTAGCTATTAAATAGTTAATAACTATTTAATAGCTATTATACCTAGTTAAAATAATTAACAATTTACCTGTAAAATAAATATAAACCCTAACATAGCTACAATGTAATTATTAATTATATTGTAGCTATCTTAGGGTTTATTTTATAGGTAAGTATTTAGATTTAAATAGGAATATTTTAATTAATAATATTAATATTAGATTTATCTTAATAAGAGTTTAGATAGGGATGTTAGAGTTAGATAGGGTTATTATACTTAATATATATATTATATAATAACGATATTAACTATATTAACCCTAATATAATAAGGGTTAATATAGTTAATATATATAATATAATAACTATATTAACTATATTAACCCTAATATAATTAGGGTTAATATAGTTAATATAGCTGGCGGCGGTGTAGGGGGATTAGATTAGGGGTTAATACATTTATTATAGGTGGCCGCGGTGTAGGGGATGTAGATTGTAGGCAACAGAACAGTTTACTTTGTGACAAAGCCCCGCCAAAAGCCCTTTTAAGGGCTGGTAAAAGAGCTGAATTCTTTGGGGCATACCCCGCAAAAAGCCCTTTTAAGGGCTGGCAAAAGAGCTGTTACTTTGGGGCAATGCCACGCAAAAAGCCCTTTTCAGGGCTATTTGTAGGGTTAGACTTAGGTTTAGTGGTAGTGATAGTTTAGTATTTTAGGGGTTAAATAATTTAATATAGATGGCGGCGGGGTAGGGGGATTAAATTAGGGGTTAATAATTTTAAAATAAATGGCGGCGGGGTAGAGGCTCACTTTAGGGGGTAGGTAAGGTAGATGTCGGTGGGGTAGGGGCTCACTTTAGGGGGTTATAGATTTAATATAGCTAGTGGCGGGGTCCGGGAGCGGCGGTTTAGGGGTTAATACATATTTTATTGTTAGGATAGTGAGGGGGGATAGCGGATAGAGGGTTAGACGTGTCGGGCTATGTTAGGGAGGCATGTTAGACAGTGCGGGTGATTTCATACTTTAGTCAGGTTTTGTAGGCGCCGGCAGTTTCTAACGTGGCGTAAGTCACTGGCGATGCCAGAAATTTGTACTTGCGCAGATTTCTGGACATCGCTGGTTTATCTGACTTACGGCACGTTAGCATCTGACGGCGCCGTATATTGGATAGCTTGAGATGCGAGCTGAAACTGCAGGCGACGCGGGTTCCCTCGCTGGCGCCGCAAACTACGCTGTATATCGGATTGCGCCCCAGTTACTTAGGGGTCGTTCAAAATCCTGTATAAAAATGTATCAAATTATTTATCTACAAAACTCCTCGTAGACTTTAACGGAGATCTTTTAGAGAATATCATTAGATAATTATAAATTATAAAAAAAATGCTAACATTTTTTCAAAGTAATGTTGTATTTTTTACTCTAAGCGTTTTAGTATCAAAGGCATTACACCTAATTCTTCTATTTAGTTCTCTGAATTGGGAAGGCTTCCCAGAATTTGTTTTTGCAATGGGTGATGCTTGATACTTGTAGAACTGGTATATGATTTGTCATTACTATAGTTAGGTCCTGCATGTGCTGACAGTCATGACAGACAATCAATATGTGATTTCTAAAGGAATAGTTAAGTCAAAATTAAACTTTCTTGATTCAGATAGAGAGTGCGATTTTGAACAAATTTCTATTTTATGTCTATTATTAAATTTACTTTGTTTTCTTGATTTCCATTGTTAAAGGGATAGGAAAGTGAAAATTAAACTTGAATAATTCAGATAGAGCGAGTCATTTTAAGACATTTTTAAATCCACTTCTGTTTTCAAATGTGCTTTGTTCTCTTGGCATCCCTTGTTGAAAAAGAATACACACATATCCTACACTAGTGGGGAGTTAGCTGCTTATTGGTTGCTGCACACATTTGTCTCTTGTGATTGGCTAACTAAATGTAAGTGCAATGCTGTTCCTTCAGCAAAGGATAACAAGTGAATGAAGCAAATTTGATAAGAGAAGTAAATTTGAAATATGTTTAAAAGTGTATGTTCTTTCCTGTCCCTTTAAGAGTAAATCTAGGTAGGTTGATAGGAGCTCATACGTCTTTAGCAGTATACGTATAAGATTGCTATAAACAATGCTGCAAACACAACTGTCAGATGGCTAGAGTCATGTGTATACTCCTGTGGTCATTTAGATTTATTCTTTAAGAAAGAAAAACAAGAGAACTAAGCAAAATTGTAAACAGAAAGAAGTTTGAAAGTTGTTTAAAATGTCATGCTCTATCCAGTCATTTAAGTTTAATTTTTACTTTACTGTCGCTTTAATGCTTGAGCCCTCTGCTGCTTTGCATGTGTGCACAGTGCAAGGCTTAAATATTTGCGTTCACATATCTTTGTTTTGTGATATGCTTTTTATGTTGTGATGAGTCTGTATTGTTGTCTTATTCTTTCGTTTGGGTATTTATTTACATATGCACTAGTTATGTTTAGCTCTGTTTCCAATTTCAAACACTGACTAAATGTAACCCCTTAACTCCTGAACCATTTCCACCCCTGTACTGAGCTGGTTTTGAGTTTTTAGATGCTGCTTACATTTTATCCCCAATTTAGGACATTTTTCAGTGAGGAACCCACATATATATTATAATATAATATATTGTTTTGTCAGGAGATCAAACAGATTTAAACCATAACGTTATTTTAAAATTATATTGTGAAATGAGAACTGCACAACAAAATGTGTGAAAAAAGAACAGTTTTATTAAATTTGTATTAATAAGGTTGCAAACAATAGTGTATTTGTGTTTTCTAAATTATATGGCCTTCCGGTATAGTTATGTAACTTTGATATGAACACATGGACGACCACGAGCAGTGTTCAATCTAATGCCAATTTTGTGAGAAGCCCAGCACTTAATCAGAGTGTTTGTGTAGTGTTTGCTAATTGCTCTAATTAACTGTTTCAATGCTGGACCGCTCACAAAACTGGCCTTAGAGGGAACACTGCCCATGAGCCTCTATGCAAATAAATAGACATTTATTCACACCAGGTGATCACTATTACTCTTGTGATCATCTGGCTATTAAAACTTACAGTTAATGGTGATTGTGCAGTAAAGTCACTACCTTGTGGTGAGATTAACAATTCAGTATGTCAAAAGCTCAGGATATGGCATTCACACCCTCCTCAGATGCTTAGTCATCATACAGATAAGAAAATGCAGTGGGTACACAGGGATCCTAAAGAGACAACACAGTGTTCACCCCAGGGGGTGACAGGGGTGACTCCTGTCAGGGGCCCAACTTAAAAAAAAAAAATTGTTGGCAGCCACCAGTGGGTACTACAGCAGAGTGCTAATTGAGCATAGGAAGTGTTATTACAAGGAGTAAAGTATTAGCATTTGAGAGGATTTCTGAGTGTGCACTAAACCACTATGCACAGTGTGAGACAGACTTGGCACTTTGCTTGTACAGTGAGTCAGATAGCAGATCAGAGGAGGTAGGACTTACTTAGCAAATGTTTTTTATTTTTTTGTGCAATTTCGGATTGTAACTTCAGTGTGGTAGTAGTTGTATGGTGGGGCCAGGGGTCCATAAAAACAATTTTTAGCAGCAGTGTATTTATGATTATTTGACAATGCTGTAGAAATTCTATATTTAAAGCCATGCAGAAATGTTTCCTCCTCAATACACAAATGGTAGGTGCCCTTTTGGCAGATATGCATTTTATATATATATATATATATATATATATATATATATATATATATATAACACACAGAGAAAACCCAGCACTCACTTACAAGCTCTCAGCTAAGATTTAAAAGCAAAAATGGAAAAGTTAGTCACCGCATCTGGCCAAATGGGACAAGCTCAGGTACCACGTCAAGGTCCTTTCCAATACCTGAGACCCTAAAACAGCCACACAATGCAAGCTTTCAAATCCAAACAAACTGAAAACAAGGGAAGGGTGCACAGGAATATGTAACCACCCTAGACATATACAAAACACGGAAGGGAACTGCACTCTCATACCGGACCGGGTACACATCCCATGACCCTGCAACATGCTCAGCCCTGGGTGCCACTGGCACTCACAGGAAGCTGTGCTGTCCCCAGAGCCACAAGCAGTTAACCCCAGACAGGTCTGGGTGCAAGAACCATAGAGAAAATTACAAAACAAATTAATACAACACACAGAGAAAACCCAGCACTCACTTACAAGCTCTCAGCTAAGATTTAAAAGCAAAAATGGAAAGGTTAGTCACCGCATCTGGCCAATTGGGACAAGCAGGGTCATGGGATGTGCACCCGGTCCGGTATGAGAGTGCAGTTCCCTTCCGTGTTTTGTATATGTCTAGGTTGGTTACATATTCCTGTTCACCCTTCCCTTGTTTTCAGTTTGTTTGGATTTGAAAGCTTGCATTGTGTGGCTGTTTTAGGGTCTCAGGTATTGGAAAGGACCTTGACGTGGTACCTGAGCTTGTCCCATTTGGCCAGATGCGGTGACTAACCATTCCATTTTTGCTTTTAAATCTTAGCTGAGAGGTCAAGGTCCTTTCCAATACCTGAGACCCTAAAACAGCCACACAATGCAAGCTTTCAAATCCAAACAAACTGAAAACAAGGGAAGGGTGCACAGGAATATGTAACCAACCTAGACATATACAAAACACGGAAGGGAACTACACTCTCATACCGGACCGGGTGCACATCCCATGACCCTGCTTGTCCCATTTGGCCAGATGCGGTGACTAACCTTTCCATTTTTGCTTTTAAATCTTAGCTGAGAGCTTGTAAGTGAGTGCTGTGTTTTCTCTGTGTGTTGTATTAATTTGTTTTGTAATTTTCCCTATGGTTCTTGCACCCAGACCTGTCTGGGGTTAACTTCTTGTGGCTCTGGGGACAGCACAGCTTCCTGTGAGTGCCAGTGGCACCCAGGGCTGAGCATGTTGCAGGGTCATGGGATGTGTACCCGGTCCGGTATGAGAGTGCAGTTTCCTTCCGTGTTTTGTATATGTCTAGGGTGGTTACATATTCCTGTGCACCCTTCCCTTGTTTTCAGTTTGTTTGGATTTGAAAGCTTGCATTGTGTTGCTGTTTTAGGGTCTCAGGTATTGGAAAGGACCTTGACGTGGTACCTGAGCTTGTCCCATTTGGCCAGATGCGGTGACTAACCTTTCCATTTTTGCTTTTAAATCTTAGCTGAGAGCTTGTAAGTGAGTGCTGGGTTTTCTCTGTGTGTTGTATTAATTTGTTTTGTAATTTTCCCTATGGTTCTTGTACCCAGACCTGTCTGGGGTTAACTGCTTGTGGCTCTGGGGACAGCACAGCTTCCCGTGAGTGCCAGTGACACCCAGGGCTGAGCAAGTTGCAGGGTCATGGGATGTGTACCCGGTCCGGTATGAAAGTGCAGTTCCCTTCCGTGTTTTGTATATATATATATATATATATATATATATATATATATATATATATATATATATATATATATATATATATATATATATAATATATATATATATATATATATATATATATATATATATTACTTTCCAGTTTACTGCCCCTTTATGCCTTTATGCACGGACTTTCCAGATGCAAGGAGGCATTTTAACTAAGATTTTTAAATCTGCATAAAATGTTATACTCTCAGACTAAGATTGCTCAGTGTTTGAAATGAGACAGGTTAACTTAAAACTGTTCAGTTTACACTACAGCTGACTTAATTTTGAAATACATACCAACAAGCCTAAATCCTGCATTTAACCAGATCTAATGGTATGAGTACCACAGCTTATGGTTCCACCAAGACCATATAGAGTACAGCATTTTCAAAATCCATAAGTACAGCTGACAGATGGGAATATTTGTACACTATATTTGAAGTGGTGCTCTTGGTTGGGGAAAATGGTGAAAAAACAAACAAACATATGTCAAACTTTTAAAAGTACTTTTCTTCATCTAGCCATCTACCCAGATCATTAATGTACAATTTTGAATTCAAAGAATTATTTTTGTTTACACATTTACAAATATGATTCTTTAAAAAGTGATCTCTTAATTTCTGCAATTTTTTTTATCATGCATGTCACTCACTGTTGACTTAGGGGATGCAAGGTGCATAAATGCTTCCTCCTGTGAGTATTTCTGTGGGTGTCTGTGTTTATGTCTTTGTGATTTGGTTTGTGTCTCTATGAGTGTGTATGTCTTTTTTTTCTGTGGGTCTCTCTGTGAGGGTGGGTGTGTATGTCTTTGTGCATTTTCTGTGGATGTCTGTGAGGGTGTGTGCTTTCTGTGGGTGTCTCTGTGAGGGTCTGTGTGTATGTCTTTGTGTGTTTTCTGTGGGTGTCCCTGCAAGGGTGTGTGTCTGTTTGCCTTTATTTATTTTCTCTGGATGCCTCTGTGAGGGTGGGTGTGTATGTCTGTGTTTTCTGTGGATATCTCTGTGAGGGTGTGTGCTTTCTGTGGGTGTCTCTGTGAGGGTGTGTGTGTATGTCTTTGTGTGTTTTCTCTGGATGCCTCTGTGAGGGTGGGTGTGTATGTCTGTGTTTTCTGTGGATGTCTCTGTGAGGGTGTGTGCTTTCTGTGGGTGTCTCTGTGAGGGTCTGTGTGTATGTCTTTGTGTGTTTTCTGTGGATGTCTCAGTGAGGGTGTGTGTATGTATGTCTTTCTGTGTTTTATGTGGTTGTCTCTTTGTGTGTGTATGTCTTTGTGTGTTTTCTGTGGGTGTCTCTGTGTATGTGTGTGTGTGTATGTCTTTGTGTGTTTTCTGAGGCTGTCTCTGTCGGTGTTTCCTTGGGTGTATGTGCAAGTTTGAGTTTGTGTGTGTGTGTCCATTGTATGTTCCTTTTTAGGACATTTTGACCTTACTACTGATTATTCACATCTTTCTACAGACTTTGAGACTAATGAGACCTTTACGGAAGTCACCAATCCACCATTTAACCTTTAAATTATTCTTTAGGCAGTTATGGAGCCTTCCTTTCAGCCACTGCATGCTGTTGTCATCATTTAGTTGTCATCTTCCTTTACAAAAAGATAATCAGAACTCCATATTTTTTTTTCTAAATCTCTTTTTTTACAAACTGTAGTCTACCTCCTTACTTGCCAGGTCAATGTAATCAAGTGCTGAGTGTGTTTGTGTGTTTCTTTGTGTGTCTGCTAGAGTGTCTATATGTGAATCCTTATGTGTGAGTGTGTGTTTCAGTGTATGAGTGTGTCTGTGTGTTTGTATGTTACAACATTTCCAAGTTTAAATAGACACATAAGAATAAAGTGCATATACATTTTAATCACTTGGTCAAAAATTGCACATGTCAAAGGGGGGCCCTGATCAATGGTTAAGTCAGGGGCCCCAAAATTTCTGGCCCTGCTAGTACGATTTAGGGGACAGACAGATGCATGTCTGAAGAATCAATCTATACGCTATGAAAAATTATGTGATACACAGACCCCGCACAGAAAATGGCAGCTCCAGCAAATAATACTGCTTTACATAAATATTCCAAGACAAATGGGTGGATAGTACCTTGCCTTCCAAGCGAACTGTCCTTTCTGTCTCCGTTCTGGTTATGTGCTCCTTCGTGCCTGTCCCACTGCAAAACTTGATTCCCAGCAGCAGCACAGCGTGCTACATTTGGCGTTGTCCGTTAGGTGTGTGTGGGGGGGGTGTCTCACACTGTCCAATCCGGACGGTAAGCCAGTTACAATTTGTACGGAGTGTGAAGCTGGTCAGCATACAAATACAGCAAGAGAAAATAGTTGCACGCTCTGATATAAATAAAAATTACCTTTATTCCAAAAAATATTTAAAAGTTTTGATGGTAAGCCAAGCCACCATACAAAAATATACACACAGTGAAGAGCGCAGCACAGAAGCTTACGCGTTTTGGGAGAGTCCTGTAGTCATTCTCTATCTGAATCACAAAATAATTTTTTGGGGTTTCATGTCCCTTTAACAAACTTTTTTATTTTGAAAAAAATCTACTTCTCATTTGAAATGGAAACTAACGCCTAGATTTAGAGTTCTGCGGCCAAAGGGGTGCGTTAGCTACGCGTGCTTTTTTTTCCCACGCACCTTTTAAATACCGCTGGTATTTAGAGTTCACAGAATGGCTGGGTTTTCAGTGTGTTAGGCTCCAAAAAGGGAGCGTAGAGCATAATTTAACGCCACTGCAACTCTCAATACCAGCGGTGCTTACGGAAGCGGCCAGCTTCAAAAACGTGCTCGTGCACGATTCCCCCATGGAAAACAATGGGGCTGTTTGAGCTGAAAAAAAACCTAACACCTGCAAAAAAAAACGCGTTCAGCTCCTAACGCAGCCCCATTGTTTTCTATGGGGAAACACTTCCCAAGTCTGCACCTAACACTCTAACATGTTCCCCGAGTCTAAACACCCCTAAACTTACACTTATTAACCCCTATTCTGCCGCCCCCGCTATCGCTGACCCCTGCATATTATTATTAACCCCTAATCTGACGCTCCGTATACCGCCGCAACCTACATTATACCTATGTACCCCTAATCTGCTGCCCCTAACCCCCGCCGACCCCTATATTATATTTATTAACCCCTAATCTGCCCCCCACAACGTCGCCGCCAGCTGCCTACACTTATTAACCCCTAATCTGCCGAGCGGACCGCACCCCTATTATAACAAAGTTATTAACCCCTAATCCGCCTCACTCCCGTCTCAATAACCCTATAATAAATAGTATTAACCCCTAATCTGCCCTCCCTAACATCACCGACACCTAACTTCAATTATTAACCCCTAATCTGCCGACTGAATCTCGCCGCTACTGTAATAAATGGATTAACCCCTAAAGCTAAGTCTGACCCTAACACTAACACCCCCCTAAATTAAATATAATTTAAATCTAACGAAATAAATTAACTCTTATTAAATAAATTATTCCTATTTAAAGCTAAATACTTACCTGTAAAATAAACCCTAATATAACTACAATATAAATTATAATTATATTATAGCTATTTTAGGATTAATATTTATTTTACAGGTAACTTTGTATTTATTTTAACCAGGTACAATAGCTATTAAATAGTTAGGAACTATTTAATAGCTAATATAGTTAAAATAATTACAAAATTACCTGTAAAATAAATCCTAACCTAAGTTACAATTAAACCTAACACTACACTATCAATAAATAAATTAAATACAACTCCTACAAATAAATACAATTAAATAAACTAACTAAAGTGCAAAAAATAAAAAAGAACTAAGTTACAAAAAATAAAAAAATATATACAAACATTAGAAAAATATTACAACAATTTTAAACTAATTACACCTACTCTAAGCCCCCTAATAAAATAACAAAGACCCCCAAAATAAAAAAAAATGCCCTACCCTATTCTAAATTAAAAAAGTTCAAAGCTCTTTTACTTTACCAGCCCTGAACAGGGCCCTTTGTGGGGCATGCCCCAAAGAATTCAGCTCTTTTGCCTGTAAAAAAAACACATACAATACCTCCCCCCAACATTACAACCCACCACCCACATACCCCTAATCTAACCCAAACCCCCCTTAAATAAACCTAACACTAAGCCCCTGAAGATCTTCCTACCTTATCTTCACCTCGCCGGGTTCACCGATCGACTCAGAAGAGCCTCCGATGTCTTGATCCAAGCCCAAGCGGGGGGCTGAAGATGTCCATGATCCGGCTGAAGTCTTCATCCAAGCGGGAGCTGAAGAGGTCCATGATCCGGCTGAAGTCTTCTATCAACGGCATCTTCAATCTTCTTTCTTCCGGATCCATGTTCATCCCGCCGACGTGGAACATCCATCTTCACCGATGACTTCCCGACGAATGACGGTTCCTTTAAGGGACGTCATCCAAGATGGCGCCCCTCGAATTCCGATTGGCTGATAGAATCCTATCAGCCAATCGGAATTCGAGGGACGCCATCTTGGATGACGTCCCTTAAAGGAACCGTCATTCGTCGGGAAGTCGTCGGTGAAGATGGATGTTCCGCGTCGGCTGGATGAACATGGATCCGGAAGAAAGAAGATTGAAGATGCCGTTGATAGAAGACTTCAGCCGGATCATGGACCTCTTCAGCTCCCGTTTGGATGAAGACTTCAGCTGGATCATGGACCTCTTCAGCTCCCGCTTGGATGAAGACTTCAGCCGGATCATGGACATCTTCAGCCCCCCGCTTGGGCTTGGATCAAGACATCGGAGGCTCTTCTGGATCGATCGGTGAACCCGGCGAGGTGAAGATAAGGTAGGAAGATCTTCAGGGGCTTGGTGTTAGGTTTATTTAAGGGGGGTTTGGGTTAGATTAGGGGTATGTGGGTGGTGGGTTGTAATGTTGGGGGGGGGTATTGTATGTGTTTTTTTACAGGCAAAAGAGCTGAATTCTTTGGGGCATGCCCCAGAAAGGGCCCTGTTCAGGGCTGGTAAGGTAAAAGAGCTTTGAACTTTTTTAATTTAGAATAGGGTAGGGCATTTTATATTTTGGGGGGCTTTGTTATTTTATTAGGGGGCTTAGAGTAGGTGCAATTAGTTTAAAATTGTAATATTTTTCTAATGTTTGTAAATATTTTTTTATTTTTTGTAACTTAGTTCTTTTTTATTTTTCGTAATTTAGTTAGTTTATTTCATTGTATTTATTTGTAGATATTTTATTTAAATAATTTATTGATAGTGTAGTGTTAGGTTTAATTGTAGATAATTGTAGATATTGTATTTAATTAATTTATTGATAGTGTAGTGTTAGGTTTAATTGTAGATAATTGTAGATATTGTATTTAATTAATTTATTGATAGTGTAGTGTTAGGTTTAATTGTAGATAATTGTAGGTATTGTATTTAATTAATTTATTGATAGTGTAGTGTTAGGTTTAATTGTAACTTAGGTTAGGATTTATTTTACAGGTAATTTTGTAATTATTTTAACTATTTTAGCTATTAAATAGTTCTTAACTATTTAATAGCTATTGTACCTGGTTAAAATAAATACAAAGTTGCCTGTAAAATAAATATTAATCCTAAAATAGCTATAATATAATTATAATTTATATTGTAGCTATATTAGGGTTTATTTTACAGGTAAGTATTTAGATTTAAATAGGAATAATTTATTTAATAAGAGTTAATTTATTTCGTTAGAATAAAATTATATTTAACTTAGGGGGTGTTAGGGTTAGGGTTAGACTTAGCTTTAGGGGTTAATCCATTTACTGCAGTAGCGGCGAGATTCGGTCGGCAGATTAGGGGTTAATAATTGAAGTTAGGTGTCGGCGATGTTAGGGAGGGCAGATTAGGGGTTAATACTATTTATTATAGGGTTATTGAGGCGGGAGTGAGGCGGATTAGGGGTTAATAACTTTATTATAATAGCGGTGCGGTACGCTCGGCAGATTAGGGGTTAATAAGTGTAGGCAGGTGGAGGCGACGTTGTGGGGGGCAGATTAGGGGTTAATAAATATAATATAGGGGTCGGTGGTGTTAGGGGCAGCAGATTAGGGGTACATAGCTATAATGTAGCTGGCGGCTGCGTGCGGACGGCAGATTAGGGGTTAATAAGTGTAGGCAGGTGGAGGCGACGTTGTGGGGGGCAGATTAGGGGTTAATAAATATAATATAGGGGTCGGCGATGTTAGGGGCAGCAGATTAGGGGTACATAGGGATAACGTAGTTGGTGGCAGTGTACAGAGCGGAAGATTAGGGGTTAAATTTTTTTTATAGAGTGGCGGCGATGTGGGGGGGGCCTCAGTTTAGGGGTACATAGGTAGTTTATGGGTGTTAGTGTACTTTAGAGCACAGTAGTTAAGAGCTTTATAAACCGGCGTTAGCCCAGAAAGCTCTTAACTACTGACTTTTTTCTGCGGCTTGAGTTTTGTCGTTAGATTTCTAACGCTCACTTCAGACACGACTCTAAATACCGGAGTTAGAAAGATCCCATTGAAAAGATAGGATACGCAATTGAGGTAAGGGGATCTGCGGTATGGAAAAGTCGCGGCTGGAAAGTAAGCGTTAGACCCTTTCCTGACTGACTCCAAATACCGGCGGTAGCCCAAAACCAGCGTTAGGAGCCTCTAACGCTGGTTTTCACGCCTACCGCCCAACTCTAAATCTAGGCCTATGTGCTTTTGCATTGTCTCTTTATTATGCATTATTATGCATTTATAGATTATGCTATTCTACTGTGTTTAGTTGTCCTTTAAAACATATAAAAAAGGTAATTTATTCATCTGTATAGGATATTTGGATAATCAAATGCAATTTAAACAACAACATATGTTTTTGTAAAATACTGCAATAGTACTGCAATGCTGTTGTTTTCAGTATATTACATGTCTGTATTTTTTATTTTAAAAAAGTATTCTGTATTGGTAAAATACCAATTTCTTTCTTTTTTTCTGCTTAATTATTTTTTAAAGTAATGTAACCCTCTCTCTCTCTCTCTCTCTCTCTCTCTCTCTCTCTCTCTATCTATCTATCTATCTATTAATATATTTATGTATTGTGTATATATATATATATATATATATATATATATGCACACTCTCACTTTCACATGGAAAATAAACATCTCCTTTACAGACTGTCAGACAATCATATCTGTTTTTGGTATACAAAGGCAAAGAAAAAAGATTGGATCTCTCTTCAAGTAATAAAACAAAGCGACTTTATTAATAAATGGATAAAAATTCCAAAACCACCAGCACAAAAAACACAGGAAACCATCTCCAAAACCATTCCAAAACCACCAGCACAAAAAACACAGGAAACCAGTGCTGGTGGTTTTGGAATTTTTATCCATTTATTAATAAAATCACTTTGTTTTATTACTTGAAGAGAGATCCGACCTTTTTTCTTTGCCTTTGTTTGTTATTGGATTACAGAGTCCTTCTTTCCTGGGATCTCATTTACCTCAACTGGTGCGTTTATTTGCATACTTCAGTAAGTGCTGCCTATGCTGTATGGGGCAGACAACAAACAGAGCAAGCAGCGAGATGCAAATTGGAGTTCAACCCTCACACACCCCCATCGTGACCAGTGACGTCACACGCCACACTCGGATACAAAGACTGGCATTGGCAGCAGCCGCAAGAAGCTAAGGTTCACTGAGTGGATAATTCCACACCGGAGCTGTGGTTCATGTACTACGCCTGAATTCCTGGATGCCACAGTTCCAGCTTAAGCGGTCTAGTGAGTGTTGGAGAGTCTGGCAGGAGTGGGGTAAGAGTGTGTGGGATTTTCTACATTGAACTGCTCACTGTTACTAGGATTTTCTGTCCAGCTGTTCATTATTTATGAACAATTTTTGGCATTTGGCAGCTACATATTTGTTGGCAATTTTGTTTTAGCACCAAGGACTGGCATTACTATTTAGTGATTGACATTTAACAGGGAACTTTATTTATTTTCATTTATGTTTTTGGTATGTTTGTGTGTTCTCGAAAAATCTTTAATTAATTTGTGTGAAAAGGTATGTTAATTTGTTCCTGTTCTCAAGTCCTTTTTATTTTAATTAGCTAACATCTTTCTCTCTGATCTTTTCTTAAGTCTGCTAACTCATCTAAAAATCAGGCTTTGCACATTAAATTGCTATGATTGTAATTTTGTTTTTGTTTTATGTTGCTGAAAAAGAGCACAAATTCATTTATCATCTGCTCCTAATAAATTCCATATTTAACTAGTTTCCTACCAAAGACTTTAACTCATTTAAACTTGATTATTTAATTAGCAAATTAAGGACTGTAACAAAAGCTATAATAAAGATACATTTTCTTACTCTTTTCAGTTGCCGCTAAAGGGGTACTACAATGGACCCTGGTCAGTAGAAGCTGAAGTTAAAGACTGAGGCCACTGTTGTTTCGAATAAAGATACAGACCCATTGGTTCAAGTAAAAAAAAAAAAAAGAAAGAACAAAGGCATGTGTGTGGGTGGGGAGGTCAAAATAGGAGGGGAATTTCACATTAGCAGTAGATTTTTTTCTGAAAATTATTTTTTTCTGCCACTTTCCGCCCCCCCCCCGTATCATGTGACAGCCATCAGCCAATCACAGCCTGGTATACGTATAACCTGTGAGCTTGTGCACATGCTCAGTAGGATCTTGCCCCACAGAAAGTGTGAATATAAAAAGACTGAGCAAAATTTGATAATGGAAGTAAATTGAAAGTGTCTTAAAACTGCTTGATCTGTGAGCCCACAGTCTCACAGATCTACAGAAAAACATGGTCAAAAGTACTAACCATCTCGGGGGGGCGGAGCCAACTGCCTAACTGAATGGACGCACATCGCCAGAGCTCCGGCTCTCAAGCCTAATAATTGGGGTAAAACTATGGCTTAATAAACAAATCCATAGCACCTTTGAAGACCCGTTACATAGTCTCCTACCAATCTAATTTGGGCACCTGCTCTTTTTATCTCATCCTATCTCGAGTCCTCTAATACAGCTACAAAGTCACGGGCCACAGACGTGGTCACGGGGGGATCGGAGCTCGCAACTACAAGTTTAGCAGCTGACATTACCTACATAGCGACTCGCCTCGTGCTCTCAGCTTACCGATCTCGACTGCCGGAGCGACTCTGGCCAGTGTGTCTGCTGTGCTGTTGATCCCTCTAGAATAAAACGGTAGGAAGGAAAGGAGAGAAATGGAGGCTGTTGTGGATTGGGAATTGAGAGCTTGGGGATACATAGAGGCCTCCTTCCGGCTCCTGGAGACACAGCTGAATAAGTTTCTTGTCACAACTACCCACGACTGTATTCCACCTACTCAAGAGACACAGAATCAAGGAACATATGAGAGGGAGAAGATATGCCGACCACATCTGCTAATACATTTAATACTCAGCCGAATCAGCAGAGTCAGACCCTAAACGGGAAAATAGCAGATCAATGGAAGCCTTGTCTTTTGTCTACCTCTGAGAACCTCGACTCACTTAGTCCTAGCTGTGGCTCTATATTGCTAACGGCACTTAATCTGGAGAGCGGCCTCCAGTTGCAGGATACCCACACTTCAAAAATGATTTTAAGGGGAACCCCAGAACATGTGCAGCGACGAAAAGGCCCTTTTCCAGAACGCACACTCAGACCTACCTAGTTGGCTAATGCAGCATGCTGGAAAAGAACGGTTAGGCTCACTAAGTTTCACTTGCCTCTATAAGCGGAATCGACACTGGAGCTACCCCAAACCTAGTTATTCCTGCCTCCTGGTCCGGTGTACACTGCCTTCCATTCAACAACCCTGCTGCTACCACCGCTATGTACATTTGCTGAAGCTACAGTGGGACCCTGGAGGTTCCTTACTCTCCTTTCTCCATAGCACAGTTGGAGTGGGCTAAAGCCATAGGACTTCATATAGTAAGTGGGAGATAAATTCTCTGCGCATTTGGGACTCCTACCTACCGGACTTTGAGTCATAGGGCATGTGTTGATACAAGGATACAATAGTGTTGTTAGAGGGAAATGTTGTCGCTATTGTTTAATATATGTTTGCATGTTTGTTGAGCTCTTTATTTATTTATTTTTTTTTCTTTCAGCTCTCACACCGTTACGTAATGTTTCAGATTCTCATCCCTACTCTAGCAACCTAAGTTTTTGGCTGCAGTACCATTTTATAACGCTACTTACTAGAGCTATTAAGATGTCTCAAAAGTAAATTGGTATAAATATATAGGTGGATACTGGAACGGTTAACGGTGCTCTAGTACCCAAAACTTAGATCCTACACAATATATAACACATTCTACGTTCTCAGGTCCAGTGTATATTTTTGTGTCAATACATATAACTCAGACACATTATTTCCATTATACTTACTTTTATAATTTGTATTACTAAATATGCACAGCAATTGGATGTATGATGATGGGGAAGAGATGAGGCCTGTCACATGGCCATATTTGCAAACGCTGTGCTGCAACTGAGATTATATTCACTTTCCAGCCCTTGTGGTCTATATGTAGGAGCCATGTGTGCCACAACATTTTATGTGTTCATTTTACCTAAGCCTTACAGAATATGCTATATGTCTTTCTCCTCTAGCTGTAGGTTATCTACTTACTATTATGATATACCTGTGCTGGGCATAGGGTCCATGCCTATCCAACAGGATTTAGCTATGCTAATCGGAGAACTCTGACCCTTCCTCTTCGGTAAGGAGGCTTACATGATTTACTACACGATACTATAGACCCCTTTAGGGCATTTCCTTTATTATAGAGGCAGGTTCAGTTTCACATTATATTTATAGTGTATGTCTTGGACTGCCTGGCCTATTCGCTAGGCGGTGGTACTTTTAAATTTTTCATGTTATATGCACTCTTAGACGTCTATGTAGAATGTGATAGAAATTTCCACTTAACACTGACCAATATCGGTGTAGCTTATAAACACTTTGTATTTTTGATAACGGTTGTTTCGAGGAGAACGAATGGTCTTTGCATATGATAAGCTTATCGCAAGTCTAGTTGTATGAACCCAAGGTCTTACCTCCTATGTACTGATGGAGCTCTCTTATGCGTATTTACTCTTTACATCTTCAATACTGTACCTCACATATTGCTGGTGCCCTGACATACTGAGCCCTTTGCAGAAACGCAACTCTACAGTTTACTTATGTTACAGGCCTTTCTTCTCTGTACTAAGTACTTACTTGCTTCCTTAACCTTAAACAGCTTCCTTGGCTCCCATATATATATTGATGGTAGGTTTACTTCAACAAGTTAAACTAGCTAATCCCATATATATTATTCTAGCTTTTCATTAGTACTTTTATAGTAAATCCCCTGAATTTACAGCGGTCACTGAATGGAGCATTCTGATTCGGTCTTGCTTATTATATTTCAATTACCACCTCCCCCCCCATAATAATGAGCCCCCTATTTTAGGGTGACAAAGCAAGCGATTTGTCTCATCTATACCGCACCCTAATTCTTGTTTTTTTACTACTTCCTAAGTATTTCCTCCCACGGAACACCACAGTAATGAATCTATATGCCCTCTTGAGATCAGCAGGACTGATCATTATTATCTACTAACTATATTTACAAACTTGTCTCAGCTCTTGGTTGCCTCCATTGAGGGGTTAGTTCTACCACTTCACTATAGATTTTTTCTTATCTTTAAGGGAGTTTATATTATATCATATCATATTATATATCACATTATATTATATACTATACATTATTTTCTATATTCCGTTAGTTTCCAGGAAGTCAATATTTGTTTGCTCATAATAAGATTAACTGAGGTTGATTAAATGTCATTTTACTGTACTGTACTATATTATGGACATCTCGCAATGCTATGTTTTATAATGATCCTGTTGATTGTTACCATTTGTTTCATACTGGCTAAATATGTAGCACTTCTGTACTGTTTTTATTTTTTTCAACCTCAATAAAAAATATTATATATATAAAAAAAAAAAAAAAGTACTAACCATCTCAAAAGTACTAACTCTCTAGACTGATGGGAAGCAGATTCTATTCTGATAGCAATACATGGACAGCTTTATGTAACTAAGTATATATTTTCATTAAGTCACATATTGAATATGTAATTTTACAAATGATTTGCTACACATCACATAAGTATCTTTACTTCTGTATAATGTAAATTCATTTACATTTGTTCAATTTGTTCCCTACTATGAGCTAGATTACAAGTGGTGCATTAATGTTAGTGCAGGACGTGATAAGCAATATCGTCATCATGCTAACTAGCGTGCATATTAGAAGTTGAAAGTAAACCGTTTTACTCGAGCGCAAATAGAAACTACGCTTGAAGAATTAGCACAGATTCAGACCTAGCGTAAGGGTTAAAAAAAATACACAAAACACATTCAAAAGATTTTAAAATAAACTATTAAATATAAACACTTTCTAATAAAAAACATATAAATATTTTTTTATAAGGGTTAAAAGGTTTAGGACAAGGTATTTGAATATAAAGGGCTATTATGTATATATATATATATATGTCTAAATATGTGTATATGTGTATATATGCATGTCTAATGACATTGTCTATATATGTATAAACGTGTATTTATGTTTATATGTGTAAATATGTATGTGCATACATACATACATACATACACATATAAACACATATACACATATTTAGATTTATATATATATATTATCCTTTCCAGTTAAATACCTTGAAAAATGCAATAAAATTTGAATGTGTTTTAATGTTGTTTGCATTTCTAAATCTATCTATCTAATTTATACCTGAGACCACATATATTTGAACCCTTATCATTTTTTATGCAATATTATTTTTAAATAATTTTAATTACACAGTGTAATTATGAGTGTAACTGTACTTTTCAATGTATTCAATGCTCTGAAGACGCACTAGCATGACGTGCGTTAAGTTCAATTGCGCTCAAATGAACAAGTTTACTTTCAACTCGTAATAGGCATGTTACCTCCAAAGCACACAAAGAGCCTCAATAAATCTCTTTTCGCTCCTGCGCAACAGTTAACAAGACACTCGTAATCTAGCCCTTTATGTGGAGTATTTTATATACAAGTTTTGGCAGGTATGGAAAAATGCTGTAAATTAAGAATTTTCAATTAATAGAAATGTTAATAGTTTATTTTTAACAAAATGCAAAGTGAGTTAACAGCAAAAACATCTTAATCAAATCAAAACAGGGACCATACCCATCATTTCCAGGATTCCTTGTTCTTTTTATGCTGACGATAGTTCTTAATGACTGTATGTTTGGGGTCATTGTCATGATGCAAAATACTTTTGCGGCCAATCAGATCCCATCCCGATGGCATTGCATGATTGAAAATTATCTGCTTGTACTTCTCTGAATTGAGGAGACCATTAATTCTGACCAAATCCCCAAACTCCATTTGCAGAAATGCAGCCCCAAAATTGCAATGAACCTCCACCATAAATCACTGTTGTCTTCAGACACTTATTCTTGTACCGCTCTCTAGCCCTTCGGTGAACAGACTGCTTTCTGCTACAGCCAAATATTTCAAATTTTGACTCATCAGTCTAGAGCACCTGCTGCCATTTTTCTGCACCCTAGTTTCTATGTTTTTGTGCATAGTTGAGTTGCTTTGCTTTTTTTCATATTGGAGATATGGTTTCTTGGTTGCAAGTTTTCCATGAAGACCACTTCTGACCAGGCTTCTCCGGAGAGTAGTTGGGTGTACCAGGGTCCCACTGGCTATTAGAACACAAGGTATGGAATAATGAGCACAGGGTAAATACACCAAACTCCTGGAATACCTAAAAAGTCCCTCACATAGGTGTGTAAAATTGACAGAGAGTATCGTTTAAACAGGAGCGCTATAGCTAAAGGTGTAGAATAAAAGTGAAAGGTAGTGTTACTAATTAATAAATAAACTTGTAAATATACGTAGTTGTAGGACAAATTGATATGTGTAAGGTCACAAGATACAAATGTGATAAGAAATATATCAATAGTGTAAAATGCTTAGTGAAAAAGTGATTTGTGCGTACTGCGAGTAGCCAAAAAGTTAAATAAATAAGTGACAAACTTAGTGTTATTTGCAAGGCTCTGCCTAAAATTTAATACAGCAAAAAAGCAAATGTCAAAATTTAAAAACACAGTGAACTAAAAACGGACGTCTCCGTATATAAAAAAGGTTGCCAATACACCAAAACCAATTATAAAATGTCTCTCCTTATGGCCAAACGTATTTGAACAATCCAGATAAGGGTTATTATGTAGATAGACGATGCAGGCTTACCCCCAAACAATGCAGCTCTCGATTATGAGAAAAAGAAAATTACCGCCGTAGCAGAAGTGACGTCACCTATATGGGCGCTGGCCTGGTTGAGCACTCCGATTGGTCCCTGTGCGATCACTCTCAGGTTCCAGCTGCTTGGTTCCACGAAGACAGAGTATCCGCTCTTTAAGTGCCCAAAGCATGCAGGATACTATGGAAAGGTGCTGTGTAATGAAAGCCCTGTAGAGGGAGAAATGCGTTGATGTTTGTTGCTATTATTGAACTTTAAAGAGTGTTTCACAGCCAACAGTTGCTGTCACAGATTGATGCCGTTTGCCATCTGTGAAACTCTGAATTTCGCATTGTCTTGGTGCTTGTCTATGCACTTAAATCACCAGCCTAATTGAAGGTGGGAACACTGGACTTTGTACCAACTCTAACAGCTGTACACATTACACAGCACCTTTCCATAGTATCCTGCGTGCTTTGGGCACTTAAAGAGCGGATACTCTGTCTTCGAGGAACCAAGCAGCTGGAACCTGAGAGTGATCGCACAGGGACCAATCGGACTGCTCAACCAGGCCAGCGCCCATATAGGTGACGTCACTTCCGCTACGGCGGTAATTTTCTTTTTCTCATAATCGAGAGCCGCATTGTTTGGGGGTAAGCCTGCATCATCTATCTACATAATAACCCTTATCTGGATTGTTCAAATACGTTTGGCCATAAGGAGAGACATTTTATAATTGGTTTTGGTGTATTGGCAACCTTTTTTATATATTAATACCTTAATTCCGATTGGCTAATAGAATCCTATCAGCCAATCGGAATTCGACGGACGCCATCTTGGATGACGTCATTTAAAGGAACCGTCATTCGGCGAGTAGGCGTCGGTAGAAGAGGATGTTCCGCGTCGGCTGGAAGATGATGGCTCCGGAAGAAAGAAGATTGAAGATGCTGCTTCATAGAAGACTTCATCCCGATTATGGACTTCTTCAGCGCCCGCTTGGATCAAGACTTCAGCCTGATGATGGATTTCTTCAGCCGCCGCTTGGATCCAGACTTCAGCCCGAGGATGGACGTCACTCTTCAGCCCCCCGCTTGGGCTTGGATCAAGACATCGGAGGCTCTTCTGGACAGATCGGGACCCGGTGTGGTGAAGACAAGGTAGGGAGATCTTCAGGGGCTTAGTGTTAGGTTTATTTAAGGGGGGTTTGGGTTAGATTAGGGGTATGTGGGTGGTGGGTTGTAATGTTGGGGGGGGTATTGTATGGTTTTTTTTTTACAGTCAAAATAGCTGAATTCTTTGGGGCATGCCCCGCAAAGGGCCCTTTTCAGGGCTGGTAAGGTAAAAGAGCTTTTCTATTTTAATTTTAGAATAGGGTAGGGCATTTTTTTATTTTGGGGGGCTTTGTTATTTTATTAGGGGGCTTAGAGTAGGTGTAATTAGTTTAAAATTGTTGTAATATTTTTCTAATGTTTGTAAATATTTTTTTATTTTTTGTAACTTAGTTCTTTTTTATTTTTTGTACTTTAGTTAGTTTATTTAATTGTATTTATTTGTAGGTATTGTATTTAATTAATTTATTGATAGTGTAGTGTTAGGTTTAATTGTAGATAATTGTAGGTAGTTTATTTAATTTATTTATTGATAGTGTAGTGTTAGGTTTAATTGTAACTTAGGTTAGGATTTATTTTACAGGTAATTTTGTAATTATTTTAACTAGGTAACTATTAAATAGTTCTTAACTATTTAATAGCTATTGTACCTGGTTAAAATAAATACAAAGTTGCCTGTAAAATAAATACTACAATATAATTATAATTTATATTGTAGCTATATTAGGGTTTATTTTACAGGTAAGTATTTAGATTTAAATAGGAATAATTTATTTAATAATAGTTAATTTATTTAGTTAGATAAAAATTATATTTAACTTAGGGGGGTGTTAGGGTTAGAATTAGCTTTAGGGGTTAAAAAATTTATTAGAGTAGCGGTGAGCTCCGATCGGCAGATTAGGGGTTAATACTTGAAGTTAGGTGTCGGCGATGTTAGGGAGGGCAGATTAGGGGTTAATACTATTTATTATAGGGTTATTGAGGCGGGAGTGAGGCGGATTAGGGGTTAATAACTTTATTATAGTAGCGGTGCGGTCCGCTCGGCAGATTAGGGGTTAATAAGTGTAGGCAGGTGGAGGCGACGTTGAGGGGGGCAGATTAGGGGTTAATAAATATAATATAGGGGTCGGCGGTGTTAGGGGCAGCAGATTAGGGGTACATAGCTATAATGTAGCTTGCCGTGGTGTACGGAGCGGCAGATTAGGGGTTAATAATAATATGCAGGGGTCAGCGATAGCGGGGGCGGCAGATTAGGGGTTAATAAGTGTAAGGTTAGGGGTGTTTAGACTCGGGGTTCATGTTAGGATGTTAGGTGCAGACTTCGGAAGTGTTTCCGCATAGCAAACAATGGGGCTGGTATCGAGAGTTGCAGTGGCGTTAAATTATGCTCTACGCTCCTTTTTTGGAGCCTAACGCAGCCATTCTGTGAACTCTAAATACCAGCGGTATTTAAAAGGTGCGGGGGGAAAAAAGCACGCGTAGCTAACGCACCCCTTTGGCCGCAGAACTCTAAATCTAGCCGTATATTTACTGATTATTATATTATTGTGCAGCCTCTTCTGCATGCACACTCCTCAAAGCCTCCTCTGCTTGCCCCCAACTCAGCCCTTCTGCCCCTTGGATCGATCGGGCCATAGACTTCAATAGAGGCGCGCCGTGAATTAAAGGGACATGAAACCCACAATTTTTCTTTCATGATTTAGAAAGAGAATACAAATCCAAACATCTTTCGAATTTACTTCTATTATCTAATTTGTTTTATTCTCTTGATATTCTTTGCTGAAAAGCATATCTAGATATGCTCAGTAGCTGCTGATTGGTTGCTGCACATAGAAGCCTCATGTGATTGGCTCACCATGTGCATTGTTTTTTCTTCAACTAAGGATATCTAAAAAATGAAGCAAAATAAATAATAGAAGTAAATTGTAATGTTGTTTAAATTTGTATTCTCTATCTGAATCATGAAAGAAAGATTTTGGATTTAGTGGCCCTTTAAGCTGACAACTGGATCTCTATAAGGGAATGCTGTGCATGCGCTGTAACTGCAGTGCGTCCTTAGCGTCAGAGTAAACTGTGGGTTGTGATGAGTATAGCATCATTATCAGAAAGCATGAACACGCCGAAGAAAAAAAGGGGTGTGCAGCACCTTTCACTTAGGCTTTCCTACCCTTGAGCCAGTTATTTTATTAAATGCCGCAGCCATGGGGGGTGGTGCAGATATTGATTGAAAGGTCACATTAAGTCGAAAAATAATAAAATAAAAATGAAACATTTTGTTTGTTTTTTAATTAATTAGACATATTTAATATACATTTAAAGTCTGAAAAAAAGTTTGTATGTTACAATATTAATACATGTTTACTGGCATTTTAAGTACTAATAAAAGAAGACCAATATCTGTTCCAACATCTGTACCATACCAATGGTGTACTGATTTTCCAATTGGTGATGGTTGATAGATGTTCTCATCGTGAGGCCCATGTATTGAACCTTACATGAGGTACACCACAGAAGGTATAACACAAATGTAGACCTGCAATTTAAACACCCATTTACTTGTAATGACTCTCCGGTTACAGCCGATTCAAATGTGGATGCCACCTGTACATGTTCGCATGCTTTACAGTGTTGCCAACCACATCTGAACGTTCCATTAGAAGTTAGCCAGGAAGATGTACTTACTTAATCAGTTATTAATTTGGATGGGGATAGCATATTTCCCACTGTTTTGTTTCTCCTGTAGGGTTAGCACACATAAAAATGTAGTAATCTTAAGGCACGTTATGGAAATATTACATGTAAAATATTAAAAAAATGTATACAAATTATATATATAAAAAGTGATTAAACATACTGTAAAATATATCGATTGATTCTAAGGGGTCAATTTATCAAGCTTCATAGGCTCACCGGAAGCAGAAGTTATGAAGCAGCGGTTTAAAGAACACTGCTACATAACCTGTCCGCCTGCTCTGAGGCGGTGGACAGAAATAAACCCGATTGAATATGATCAAGTTGATTAACACCCCCTGCTAGCGACCAAGAACTGCTGGTGCAAAGATAAATGCCGACAGCGTATGCTGTCGGCATTTATCGATGTGCAGCGGACATGATCTATTATATCGAATCATGTCCGCTCGCACTTACATAAGTTGACCCCCATGGATTATTTAGAAAATGTTTTAGTATGTTTTCTCCTATATCCAATTCTCTCTCAGCTCAAATGGATTTTGTCAGAAATAAAATTATCTCTCAACATAATACCCGTCTCCAAGCCCCTCAACTGTTTACTGATGTCCAAAACCTACAAAGTCAAAGATTCAACCATCATCCTCATCCAACTGCCACTCTATTTTCCTACTCCCCTTTGCCTCAAAACTGCTGGATTTCGCCCCCAACACTCGACAGAAACAGCAATCATTAATGTTACTAATGATCTAAAAATCAAAAAATCAAAAGGCCACTTTTCTCTGTTAATCTATCTCGATCTGTCGCCAGCCTTTGGCACTGTTGACCACCTTCTCATGCTCCAAACTCTCCAATCCTTTGGCTTCTGTAACACAGCCCTCTTTTGGTTCTCCTCCTACCTGTATAACCGGACCTTTAGTGTAGCCTTCTATCATCCTCTGACACTTTACCACTTACTGTTGGGGTACCACAAGTTTGTGTCCTCAGTCCACTTCTCTTCTCAATTTATACACCATCTTTAGGTTTCTTAAAAAAGTCCTGCAAGTTTTAATATCATTTGTATGTTGATCCCCTTCCTTATTAACGTGTGTCACTAACTGTCTTTCTAATATTTCATCCTGGATGTCCTCTCACTACCTTAAGCTAAATCACTCCAAAACTGAGCTCCTTATTCCCCCCCTCTTCTAAAATCTCTACCCCTCAGCTTGCTATAACTCTTTATAATAAAATCATTACCCCAGATGGGGGGCGGAGCCAACATCTGAAGTAGCAGGACGTGTCTTCTTAGAGCTCCTGGCGTTTGATCTCAAAAATTCCTATTTTGAGCAAGTTAAGAATTCTTATATCCCTATATCTGGGTTTCAATGTATATCAGAAAACATATTACCTGACTTGAGATAATGATATCAAACATTTAATAATGTACCTATACAAAGGCCTTCAAGTTTGCTGAGACTACGACATGGTATGAATCGCCATACTTGAGGACACCTACGCATTATCTCTTTTTCAAGCGACACAACTTCTACACTATTTCTACATTTTGTACTTTCTGATGGAGAAACACATTGTTTATGCGCTGCATAAATTAATGCTTTCTATGGATTCCCATTGGCAAGCCCTTACTACTGATCTCAGATCTGCTATGGGTCCGCTGCAGAATACGAGGCTGACAGAGGATGTTGCAGAAGTAGTTGGTCAGTGTGACGCTGACTTGCCGCATTGGATTGATGTTCTGCCTCAAGATACAGAGGAGATGTGTCCGACGCAGTGTTATATGGTTCAACTGGATCTATCACTGATACGGCTGAGCAGGTCGAGTCGGATGTGCAGCCTGCGAGAGACAGTCCAGCTTCCCTTCAGTACAGTGAGGATTGACTCTCTTGGAGGCCCACATGCAGCAGCGGAGGCCCCGCTAAGTGTGCTGTTTGAGCGAGTAGATGAGCGGAGCGCTAAACACCCAGAAAACCCCGCACTACGGACAACAGTGAAGAACAAGCCTACCAAAGCAGGAACTGCAGTTCGAACAGCTATTCACTTTTTCCAGAGTTGGCACAACACACACCACATGCTCACTTAAGCGACCATTCATCAGGTTCACAATGAATGATCCCAAAGCATGCTTGCAAACACCTCCACAAAGTTAGCTAAGTGGACTTGTTCTTACTTGCTTGTATCGGGAAGGCTGTCATGGGACCCAGGGAGGCTTCTTTACCATTGCTTGATTCACAAACTATCCTGTAATGTTTAACACCAAGGTGGATGGCTTCCCTCTCCCAGCATGGGGTACAATCTATGTTCTCAGCTGAGTACTAGCATCTGTATAGTGGAATATACTGGACGATAATGTTTGTGCCTTTTAATATGTCAAAGTTTCTTCTGCCCAAACTCAGATTAGGTTGTTGGCTAAGACAAAGCTGAACATTTTTTTTTTTCTTTCTGTTATTTGACCATAATACCAGGCAGTTCTGCTATAGCCTGCAGCTGTATGTACTCCTCTGAACTATCTGGTGTAAATGTGGTTATATGTATTTTTTTCAACATACTCATGTGTATATTATGCATGCTGTTCTGTGTTAGCCTTAAGATAGATGCTCTACCTCTTAATCTGATGTTATTCTCACTAGATGTTTAGTATTATCCTATAGATTTTATTTTGTCAGTTATGGGTACTGCTCTTTGCCAATGAGTATTATTAGCCAAGGTTCTTGATGAGTGCACATATTGCTTGTTTTCTTTTTACATGACATTGAGATTTCTAATAGCTTTCTATGTGTCATAAATTTGCAATGTGATTACACAAATACGTCCTACTAAGGGAAAATTCCAGCTATTGCTATTAAACTTCTAAGCCCTCCATATCCTAGTTATCAAAATGTGATGCATGATCAGAAACACAAATGGAGCCCCTTTTGTCACGTAGTCTCTTATGTCCATGTCTTTGTCTCTCAAAATTAAGGTGCTTTAATTGACCCTAGCGTGATAATTATGGAGTTACCATCTATGACATACACAATCCATGCACAGCTGCTCTGGGTTCATTAGTAACTGTCCATACTTCTACTGATGGCTTTATAATACAGTAAGCTTCTGTCTCTTTTTATCTAGTTGGACAGGGATATTGCTTTTTTTCTTCTGTCGATACTTGAGTGATATAGCCCCTCTGTCTCCCTCAGCCGGCGAGGGAGATAGGGGATTGTTTGAGACAATGTGGAAATTGCCCTGTCATCTACATCTGTGCATTGTGCAGCAGCTTTGCCTTACTTATGGTAGTTATTTCATGTAAGCTAAAACTATTCAGTCATTCAGAGAAGCTTTACTTATTATAAAAAGGAGGTTTCAAAAGGCCAGATTTTGTCATTGATTCATAGCTCCCTACTCCTTTGTTCTAATTGCTACTTATAAGCACCCTTATTTTAACTCTATATACATGTACTTGCCCCCTCGTAACTCATAACTTATATTGCACCTTTCTCCCCTATGCCACTGTAGCCTATAAGATCCACTATCTCATTAGGAAATATTGATATATATATACGCCCTTCTAAACTTTTAGCATTATCCCCTATGCCCCCCCCCTTCCATTGTTTAATTGACACACTATACATTGTTACATTAGAACCTTGACGCCTCTTTTTCTCTCTCTTTTAGACTACTACTGAGCGGTGTTTACCCGCTGAAGTTAGTCAAACGGGGGTACCCTATTATAAGAGATAAAGACAGTGGTTTTAGATCTTAACTATCTCTTTTATCATTTCTCTCCTTGAGAGGCTCCCAAATGTTTAAGATGAGGTTGTCAAAAACTTATAGACTATTTTGTGTATTAGAACAATGTTATTGTGGTTATGTGTCTATGTGATTTTTTTTATGGTCTTCACTTCTATATTTCTGTTGCCTATAACAATTGGTTCAATTTTTGAACCATTGCATTAACCATTGTTCATAAGCTTATAAAGAAGAAAATGAGATTCTCAAAGACTTTAATAATCAACAGTTTTAAATATGCAAATATATATGGATTTAAATTTCTGCCTACCAAATTCAGATACGGATGTCAACACCATATTGTATAAGATAGATTGCTTATTGCAGCTGGATTGTATTGAATTTTTCTATGATGTATCTAACTCAAGAATCTCAATAAAAGAAAAAAAAAAAACATTACCCCAACCCTACATGCCCGATGTCTTGGGGTCACGCTTGACTCAGAAATCTCTTTCATTCCCCACATTAAGTTTTTGGCTAATTCCTGCCACCTCCACCTTAAAAACATCTCCAAAACTCGCCACTTCCTCACACATGACGAACATAAGACTTTAATATACTCTTATCATTTACAGTCTTGACTATTGCAACTCCATCATCTATGGCCTCCCTAGCTGCCATCTACCTCCCTTACAATCCACAATAATTGCCTCTGCCAGGCTGATCTTATTTACAGGTCACTGATTAACTTCTGCACCTCTCTGCCAAGTCCTTCACTGGTTTCCTCTAACCTCCAGAATAAAACACAAAATCCTGACTCCTGACAGAATCCTAACATTCATGGCTCTCAATAACACTGCTCCCCCTATACCTCAAACCATGTGTCTTGATACTCTGCCTCCTGTCCCCTTCACTTTGCTCATGAACTGCTTATCTCCTCCTATTTTGTTACCTCCTCACATTTCTGTCTACAAGACTTCTTCAGATTGGCCCCTATCTTGTGGAACTCTCTGCCTAGCTCCACAAAACTCTCTCCTAGTTTTCAAACTTTCAAGAGCTCCTTAAAGACTCTACTGTTCATGGATGCATACAATATAAACTATCTTAGTTCCTTTCCTCCTTTTGTCATCCCCTTAAACCCCCTTAGTATGTAAGCCTACAAACCTAGCTGCTTTGTAGATTACCTTCATGAGAGCTGATTAACAACAGTGCAATTCTTGGCAGGGCCCTCTATCCCTTTTTCTCCCATAATTGTTATCTTGCATATCAGACACATGTTTATATCACTGCAGAATCTGTTGAAGCTCTACAAATAACTGATAATAATAATGATAATAATACATTTTCTCCTATTAAATTAATAATTAAAAAACAAACGGCTAGATTACAAGTTTTTCGTTTTGAGCTGTGCGGTGCTAAGGAGCAGTTTTGTCTCACCACTCACTTACCTACAGTGCTGGTATTATGGGTTTTTACAAACCCGGCATTAAAAGGCAAGAAGTGAGTGTTGAGCAAAATTGTGCTCCTTACCGCACTCCAATACCAGCGCTGCTTAAGTCAGCGGTGAGCTGGTCGTACGTGCTCGTGCACAATTTCCTCATAGGAATCAACGGGGAGAGCCGGCTGAGAAAAAGTCTAACACCTGCAAAAAAGCAGCGTAAAACTCACTAACGCAGCCCCATTGATTCCTATGGGGAAAGAAAATTTATGTCTACACCTAACACCCTAACATGAACCCCGAGTCTAAACACCCCTAATCTTACACTTATTAACCCCTAATCTGCCGCCCCTGACATCGCCGACACCTGCATTATATTTTTTAACCCCTAATCTGCCGCTCTGGACACTGCTGCCACCTACATTATAGTTATGAACCACTAATCTGCCGCCCCCAATGTCGCCGCCACCTACATTATATTTATTAACCCCTAATCTGCCGCCCCCAATGTCGCCGCCACTATACTAAATGTATTAACCCCTAAACCTAAGTCTAACCCTAACACCCCCTAACTTAAATATAATTTAAATAAATCTAAATAAAAATTTATATTATTACCTAAATAATTCCTATTTAAAACTAAATACTTATAAAATAAACCCTAAGCTAGCTACAATATAACTAAGAGTTACATTGTATCTAGCGTAGGGTTTATTTTTATTTTACAGGCAAGTTTGTATTTATTTTAACTAGGTTCGATAGTTATTAAATAGTTATTAACTATTTAATAACTACCTAGCTAAAATAAATACGAAAGTACCTGTAAAACAAAACCTAACCTAAGTTACAATAACACCTAACACTACACTATAATTAAATAAATTAAACTAAATTAAATACAATTACCTAAATTAAATTAAATTAGCTAAAGTACAAAACCCCCCACAAAATTACAGAAAATAATAAACAAATTACAGATAATTAAACTAATTACACCTAATCTAATAGCCATATCAAAATAACCCCCCCCAAAAAATAAAAATAAACCCTAGCCTAAACTAAACTACCAATAGCCCTTAACCCTTTGAGTGCTAAGCACTTTCCCACCTGGGTTCTGAGCTGTTTTAAGGGTTTTTTATATTTACTTTTTTAAATATTTTTTTTAACTTTTTTTTCATATCCCCAAGACTTATTACCTTTCTAACGGTGGGTCTTGGGGGTCTGTAGCTGCTTAGATGCTTGAGATACAGGCTTCTAAGCAACATGCCCCCTGCTCCTATACTTAACATTGTGTATTATAAATAAAGTTGCGCAGTGACGTCATCACGTCATTGTGCGTGACTTCACTGCGCATAACGTGAAGCTCCGGCGATGCTTGTCACTATGCAGGCCTGATCACCGGGGTAGGAGTGGGTGGGAGCCCCCAGATCTCCCTCAAGGTGGGAGAGTGCTAGCGGTGGCTCTGAGCCGTCGTTAGCACCAGAGTGGGAAACTGTGACGGCTCAGAGCCGTTGTTAGCACTTAAGGGGTTAAAAGGGCCTTTTGCAGGGCATTGCCCCAAAGTAATCAGCTCTTTTACCTGTAAAAAAAATAAAAACAACCCCCCTAACAGTAAAACCCACCACCAACACAACAACCCCCCCCAAATAAAATACTATCTAAAAAAACCTAAGCTCCCCATTGCCCTGAAAAGGGCATTTGGATTGGCATTGCCCTTAAAATGGCAGTTAGCTCTTTTGCGGCCCAAACCCTAATCTTAAAAATAAAACCCACCCAATACACCCTTAAAAAAAACTAACACTAACCCCCTGAAGATTGACTTACTGTTCTGAAGACCGGACATCCATCCTCAAGGATGCGGCAGAAGTCTTCATCCAACCGGGCCGAAGTCCTCAACGAAGCCGGAAGAAGTCTTCATCCAAGCCGGGCAAAGTGGTCCTCCAAACGGGCAGAAGTCTTCATCCAGACGGCATGGAGCATCCTCTTCAAACAACGGCTTCTTACTGAATGACAGTTCCTTTAAGTGATGTCATCCAAGATGGCGTCCCTTAGATTCCGATTGGCTGATAGAACCTATTAACCCCTAATCTGCCGCCCCTGACATCGCCGACACCTGCATTATATTTTTTAACCCCTAATCTGCCGCCCCAATGTCGCCGCCACTATACTAAATGTATTAACCCCTAAACCTAAGTCTAACCCTAACACCCCCTAACTTAAATATAATTTAAATAAATCTAAATAAAAATTAATATTATTACCTAAATAATTCCTATTTAAAACTAAATACTTACCTATAAAATAAACCCTAAGCTAGCTACAATATAACTAAGAGTTACATTGTATCTAGCGTAGGGTTTATTTTTATTTTACAGGCAATTTTGTATTTATTTTAACTTTGTAGGATAGTTATTAAATAGTTATTAACTATTTAATAACTAACACTACACTATAATTAAATAAATTAACTAAATTAAATACAATTACCTAAATTAAATTAAATTAGCTAAAGTACAAAAAAACAAACAAACACAAAATTACAGAAAATAATAAACAAATTACAGATATTTAAACTAATTACACCTAATCTAATAGCCCTATCAAAATAAATAAAGGCCCCCCAAAATAAAAAAAAACCCTAGCCTAAACTAAACTACCAATAGCCCTTAAAAGGGCCTTTTGCGGGGCATTGCCCCAAAGTAATCAGCTCTTTTACCTGTAAAAAAAATAAAAACAACCCCCCTAACAGTAAAACCCACCACCCACACAACAAACCCCCCCAAATAAAATACTATCTAAAAAAACCTAAGCTCCCCATTGCCCTGAAAAGGGCATTTGGATTGGCATTGCCCTTAAAATGGCAGTTAGCTCTTTTGCGGCCCAAACCCTAATCTTAAAAATAAAACCCACCCAATACACCCTTAAAAAAAACTAACACTAACCCCCTGAAGAGTGACTTACTGTTCTGAAGACCGGACATCCATCCTCAAGGAAGCGGCAGAAGTCTTCATCCAACCGGGCCGAAGTCCTCAACGAAGCCGGAAGAAGTCTTCATCTAAGCCGGGCAAAGTGGTCCTCCAAACGGGCAGAAGTCTTCATCCAGACGGCATGGAGCATCCTCTTCAAACAACGGCTTCTTACTGAATGACAGTTCCCTTAAGTGATGTCATCCAAGATGGCGTCCCTTAGATTCCGATTGGCTGATAGAACCTATTAACCCCTAATCTGCCGCCCCTGACATCGCCGACACCTGCATTATATTTTTTAACCCCTAATCTGCCGCCCCAATGTCGCCGCCACTATACTAAATGTATTAACCCCTAAACCTAAGTCTAACCCTAACACCCCCTAACTTAAATATAATTTAAATTAACCTAAATAAAAATTAATATTATTACCTAAATAATTCCTATTTAAAACTAAATACTTACCTATAAAATAAACCCTAAGCTAGCTACAATATAACTAAGAGTTACATTGTATCTAGCGTAGGGTTTATTTTTATTTTACAGGCAATTTTGTATTTATTTTAATTAGGTAGGATAGTTATTAAATAGTTATTAACTATTTAATAACTACCTAGCTAAAATAAATACAAAAGTACCTGTAAAATAAAACCTAACCTAAATTACAATAACACCTAACACTACACTATAATTAAATAAATTAACTAAATTAAATACAATTACCTAAATTAAATTAAATTAGCTAAAGTACAAAAAAAACAAACACAAAATTACAGAAAATAATAAACAAATTACAGATATTTAAACTAATTACACCTAATCTAATAGCCCTATCAAAATAAATAAAGCCCCCCCAAAATAAAAAAAACCCCTAGCCTAAACTAAACTACCAATAGCCCTTAAAAGGACCTTTTGCGGGGCATTGCCCCAAAGTAATCAGCTCTTTTACCTGTAAAAAAAATACACACAACCCCCCTAACAGTAAAACCCACCACCCACACAACCAACCCCCCAAATAAAATACTATCTAAAAAAACCTAAGCTCCCCATTGCCCTGATAAGGGCATTTGGATTGGCATTGCCCTTAAAATGGCAGTTAGCTCTTTTGCGGCCCAAACCCTAATCTAAAAAATAAAACCCACCCAATACACCCTTAAAAAAACTAACACTAACCCCCTGAAGATCGACTTACTGTTCTGAAGACCGGACATCCATCCTCAAGGAAGCGGCAGAAGTCTCCATCCAACCGGGCCAAAGTCCTCAACGAAGCCAGAAGAAGTCTTCATCCAAGCCAGGCGAAGTGGTCCTCCAAACGGGCAGAAGTCTTCATCCAGACGGCATCTTCTATCTTCATCCATCCGACGTGGAGTGGCTCCATCTTCAAGACATCCGGCGTGGAGCATCCTCTTCAAACAACGGCTTCTTACTGAATGACGGTTCCTTTAAGTGACGTCATCCAATATGGCGTCCCTTAGATTCCAATTGGCTGATAGAATTCTATCAGCCAATTGGAATTAAGGTAGAAAAAATCATATTGGCTGATGCAATAAATAACTATTCTACCTAGTTAAAATAAATACAAACTTGCCTGTAAAATAAAAATAAACCCTAAGCTAGATACAATGTAACTATTAGTTATATTGTAGCTATCTTAGGGTTTATTTTATAGGTATTTAGTTTTAAATAGGAATAATTTAGTTAATTTTAGTAATTTTATTTAGATGTATTTAAATTATATTTAAGTTAGGGGGTGTTAGGGTTAGACTTAGGTTTAGGGGTTAATACATTTAGTATAGTGGCGGCGACATTGGGGATGGCAGATTAGGGGTTAATAAGTGTAGGTAGGTTGTGGCGACATTGGGGGCAGCAGATTAGGGGTTAATAAATATAATTTAGGTGGCGGTGATGTTGGGGGCAGCAGATTAGGGGTTCATAACTATAATGTAGGTGGCGGCGGTGTCAGGAGCGGCAGATTAGGGGTTAAAAAATATAATGCAGGTGTCGGCGATGTCGGGGGCGGCAGATTAGGGGTTAATAAGTGTAAGATTAGGGGTGTTTAAACTCGGGGTTCATGTTAGGGTGTTAGGTGTAGACATAAATTTTCTTTCCCCATAGGAATCAATGGGGCTGCGTTACTGAGTTTTACGCTGCTTTTTTGCAGGTGTTAGACTTTTTCTCACCCGGCTCTCCCTGTTGATCCCTATGGGGAAATCGTGCACGAGCACGTACGACCAGCTCACCGCTGACTTAAGCAGCGCTGGTATTGAAGTGCGGTAAGGAGCACAATTTTGCTCAACGCTCACTTCTTGCCTTTTAACGCCGGGTTTGTAAAAACCCATAATACCAGCGCTGTAGATAAGTGAGCGGTGAGACAAAACTGCTCGTTAGCACCGCACAGCTCAAAATGAAAAACTCGTAATCTAGCCGACTTTTTGGCCTCCCAGGACAGACTCGTAATATCAGCACTATGGAAGTTCCGTTGAAAATAGACTTTACGAAGTTTACGTAAGTCGTTTTGCGGTAAGGCGAAAAAAGTGTGCGGTGACCCTAAACCTTCAAGACTTGTAATAGCAGTGGGCATAAAAAATCAGCATTAGGACCTCATAACACTTCTTTTTTACCCTAATGCACAACTCATAATCTAGCTGAAAGTTTTTATTATAAACAACAAAAATATCCATCCTTAAAACAGTCCTCACCTTTCTCAGTTTTCAAATAAACATGCTATCCTTTACTCACACTCTTCCTAAAGAAAAGATAAAAACCATAAATAAATGTTTTACTTTGTTAACTAACCCCTCAGGGATTATCTATTAAAACCATTTTATCACCACCCCATAATTAATACGTTCCACCAATCACTGAAATAGAAAATCGTACTTTCACAATATTTCTTTGTGCTCAGAAGAGCTCCTCTTCTTGCAATCCCAGGGCCGCCACTAGAAATTTTGGGGCCCCTGACTTAAACATTGATCAGGGCCCCCACTTTGACAAGTGCAATTTTTGACCAAATGACTAAAATGTATATGCACTTTTTTCTTATGTGTCTATTTAAACTTGGAAATGTTGTAAAGGTAGTAACATACAAACACACAGACACATTCATACACTGAAACACACACACACACACACTCACACATAAGGATTCACATATAGACACTCTAGCAGACACGCAAAGAAACACACAAACACACTCAGACACAGACACCCAAACAGACACTCAGCACTTGATAGAGGTAGACTACAGTTTTAAAAAAAAAGGAGATTTAGAAAACAAAATATGGAGTTCTGATTATATTTTTTGTAAAGGAAGATGCCAACTAACTGATGACAACAACATGCAGTGGCTGAAAGGAAGGCCCCTTAACTGCCTAAACAATAATTTAAAGGTTAAATGATGGATTGGTGACTTCCATAAAGGTCTCATTAGTCTCAAAGTCTGTAGAAAGATGTGAATAATCAGTAGAAAAGTAAAAATATCCTAAAAAGGAACAGACAATGGACACACACACAAACTCAAACTTGCACATACTTCCAAGGAAACACTCTCAGAAAACACACAAACACAAACACACACACACACAGAGACACCCACAGAAAACACACAAAGACATACACACACAGACAACCACATAAAACACAGAAATACATACATACACATACCCTCACTGAGACATCCACAGAAAACACACAAAGACATACACACCCTCACAGAGACACCCACAGAAAACACAAACATACACACCCACCCTCACAGAGGCATCCAGAGAAAATACACAAAAGCAAACATACACACACACTCACAGAGACACCCATAGAAAAAGCTCAAAGACATATGCACACACCCTCACAGACATCCACAGAAAATGCACAAAGACATACACACCCACCCTCACAGAGAGACCCACAGAAAAAAATACATACACACTCATAGAGACACAAACCAAAGCACAAAGATATAAACACAGACACCCACAGAAACACTCACAGGAGGAAACATTTATGCACCTTGCATGCCCTAAATCAACAGTGTGTCACATGCATGATAAAAAAATTGCAGAAATTAAGATCACTTTTTAAAGAATCATATTTGTAAATGTGTAAACAAAAATAATTCTTTGAATTCAAAATGGTACATTAATGATCTGGGTAGATGGCTAGATGAAGAAAAGTACTTTTAAAATTTTGACATATATTTGTTTTTTTCCCCATTTTCCCCAACCAAGAGCACCACTTCAAATATAGTGTACAAATGTTCCCATCTGTCAACTGTACTTATGGATTTTGAAAATGCTGTACTCTATATGGTCTTGGTGGAACCATAAGCTGTGGTACTCATACCATTAGATCTGGTTAAATGCAGGATTTAGGCTTGTTGGTATGTATTTCAAAATTAAGCCAGCTGTAGTGTAAACTGAACAGTTTTATGTTAACCTGTCTCAAACACTGAGCAATCTTAGGCCTAGATTTAGAGTTCGGCGGTAGCCGTGAAAACCAGCGTTAGAGGCTCCTAACCCTGGTTTTAGGCTACCGCCGGTATTTGGAGTCAGTGATTAAAGGGTCTAACGCTCACTTTTCAGCCGCGACTTTTCCATACCGCAGATCCCCTTACGTCAATTGCGTATCCTATCTTTTCAATGGGATCTTCCTAACGCCGGTATTTAGAGTCGTTTCTGAAGTGAGCGTTAGAGCTCTAACGACAAAACTCCAGCCGCAGGAAAAAAGCAGGAGTTAAGAGCTTTCTGGGCTAACGCCGGTTCATAAAGCTCTTAACTACTGTGCTCTAAAGTACACTAACACCCATAAACTACCTATGTACCCCTAAACCGAGGTCCCCCCACATCGCCGCAACTCGATTAAATTTTTTTAACCCCTAATCTGCCGACCGCCACCTACGTTATACTTATGTACCCCTAATCTGCTGCCCCTAACCCCGCCGACCCCTGTATTATATTTATTAACCCCTAACCTGCCCCCCACAACGTCGCCGCAAGCTACTTACAATAATTAACCCCTAATCTGCCGACCGCAAAGCCCCGCCACCTACGTTATCCTTATGTACCCCTAATCTGCTGCCCCTAACACCGCCGACCCCTATATTATATTTATTAACCCCTAATCTGCCCCCCTCAACGTCGCCGACACCTGCCTACACTTATTAACCCCTAATCTGCCGAGCGGACCTGAGCGCTACTATAATAAAGTTATTAACCCCTAATCCGCCTCACTAACCCTATCATAAATAGTATTAACCCCTAATCTGCCCTCCCTAACATAGCCGACACCTAACTTCAATTATTAACCCCTAATCTGACAACCGGAGCTCATCGCTACTATAATAAATGGATTAACCCCTAAAGCTAAGTCTAACCCTAACACTAACACCCCCCTAAGTTAAATATAATTTACATCTAACGAAATTAATTAACTCTTATTAAATAAATTATTCCTATTTAAAGCTAAATACTTACCTGTAAAATAAACCTAATATAGCTACAATATAAATTATAATTATATTGTAGCTATTTTAGGATTAATATTTATTTTACAGGCAACTTTGTAATTATTTTAACCAGGTACAATAGCTATTAAATAGTTACCTAGTTAAAATAATAACAAAATTACCTGTAAAATAAATCCTAACCTAAGTTATAATTAAACCTAACACTACCCTATCAATAAATTAATTAAATAAAATACCTACAATTACCTACAATTAACCTAACACTACACTATCAATAAATAAATTAAATACAATTGCTACAAATAACTACAATTACATAAACTAACTAAAGTACAAAAAATAAAAAATAACTAAGTTACAAAAAATAAAAAAATATTTACAAACATTAGAAAAATATTACAACAATTTTAAACTAATTACACCTACTCTAAGCCCCCTAATAAAATAACAAAGACCCCCAAAATAAAAAAATGCCCTACCCTATTCTAAATTAATAGAGTTAAAAGCTCTTTTACCTTACCAGCCCTGAACAGGGCCCTTTGCGGGGCATGCCCCAAGAAAATCAGCTCTTTTGCCTGTAAAAAAAAACATACAATACCCCCCCCCCCCAACATTACAACCCACCACCCACATACCCCTAATCTAACCCAAACCCCCCTTAAATAAACCTAACACTAAGCCCCTGAAGATCTTCCTACCTTGTCTTCACCATCCAGGTATCACCGATCCGTCCTGGCATCCGGTGCTGAAGAGGTCCAGAAGAGGCTCCAAAGTCTTCCTCCTATCCGGCAAGAAGAGGACATCCGGACCGGCAAACATCTTCTCCAAGCGGCATCTTCGATCTTCTTCCATCCGGTGCGGAGCGGGTCCATCTTGAATAAGCCGACGCGGATCCATCCTCTTCTTCCGGCGTCTCCCGACGAATGACGGTTCCTTTAAGGGACGTCATCCAAGATGGCGTCCCTCGAATTCCGATTGGCTGATAGGATTCTATCAGCCAATCGGAATTAAGGTAGGAATATTCAGATTGGCTGATGGAATCAGCCAATCAGAATCAAGTTCAATCCGATTGGCTGATCCAATCAGCCAATCAGATTGAGCTCGCATTCTATTGGCTGTTCCGATCAGCCAATAGAATGCGAGCTCAATCTGATTGGCTGATTGGATCAGCCAATCGGATTGAACTTGATTCTGATTGGCTGATTCCATCAGCCAATCAGAATTTTCCTACCTTAATTCCGATTGGCTGATAGAATCCTATCAGCCAATCGGAATTCGAGGCACGCCATCTTGGATGACATCCCTTAAAGGAACCGTCATTCGTCGGGAGACGCCGGAAGAAGAGGATGGATCCGCGTCGGCTGATTCAAGATGGACCCGCTCCGCACCGGATGGAAGAAGATCGAAGATGCCGCTTGGAGAAGATGTTTGCCGGTCCGGATGTCCTCTTCTTGCCGGATAGGAGGAAGACTTTGGAGCCTCTTCTGGACCTCTTCAGCACCGGATGCCAGGACGGATCGGTGATACCTGGATGGTGAAGACAAGGTAGGAAGATCTTCAGGGGCTTAGTGTTAGGTTTATTTAAGGGGGGTTTGGGTTAGATTAGGGGTATGTGGGTGGTGGGTTGTAATGTTGGGGGGGGGTATTGTATGTTTTTTTTTACAGGCAAAAGAGCTGATTTTCTTGGGGCATGCCCCGCAAAGGGCCCTGTTCAGGGCTGGTAAGGTAAAAGAGCTTTTAACTCTATTAATTTAGAATAGGGTAGGGCATTTTTCTATTTTGGGGGTCTTTGTTATTTTATTAGGGGGCTTAGAGTAGGTGTAATTAGTTTAAAATTGTTGTAATATTTTTCTTATGTTTGTAAATATTTTTTTATTTTTTGTAACTTAGTTATTTTTTATTTTTTGTACTTTAGTTAGTTTATGTAATTGTAGTTATTTGTAGCAATTGTATTTAATTAATTTATTGATAGTGTAGTGTTAGGTTAATTGTAGGTAATTGTAGGTATTTTATTTAATTAATTTATTGATAGGGTAGTGTTAGGTTTAATTATAACTTAGGTTAGGATTTATTTTACAGGTAATTTTGTTATTATTTTAACTAGGTAACTATTAAATAGCTCTTAACTATTTAATAGCTATTGTACCTGGTTAAAATAATTACCAAGTTGCCTGTAAAATAAATATTAATCCTAAAATAGCTACAATATAATTATAATTTATATTGTAGCTATATTAGGATGTATTTTACAGGTAAGTATTTAGCTTTAAATAGGAATAATTTATTTAATAAGAGTTAATTAATTTCGTTAGATGTAAATTATATTTAAGTTAGGGGGGTGTTAGTGTTAGGGTTAGACTTAGCTTTAGGGGTTAATCCATTTATTATAGTAGCGATGAGCTCCGGTCGTCAGATTAGGGGTTAATAATTGAAGTTAGGTGTCGGCGATGTTAGGGAGGGCAGATTAGGGGTTAATACTATTTATTATAGGGTTAGTGAGGCGGGTTAGGGGTTAATAACTTTATTATAGTAGCGCTCAGGTCCGCTCGGCAGATTAGGGGTTAATAAGTGTAGGCAGGTGTCGGCGACGTTGTGGGAGGCAGATTAAGGGTTAATAAATATAATATAGGTGTCGGCGGTGTTAGGGGCAGCAGATTAGGGGTACATAGGGATAATGTAAGTAGCGGCGGTTTACGGAGCGGCAGATTAGGGGTTAATAAGTGTAAGGTTAGGGGTGTTTAGACTTGGGGTACATGTTAGAGTGTTAGGTGCAGACGTAGGAAGTGTTTCCCCATAGCAAACAATGGGGCTGCGTTAGGAGCTGAACGCTGCTTTTTTGCAGGTGTTAGGCTTTTTTTCAGCTCAAACAGCCCCATTGTTTCCTATGGGAGAATCGTGCACGAGCACGTTTTTGAGGCTGGCCGCGTCCGTAAGCAACTCTGGTATCGAGAGTTGCATTTGCGGTAAAAATGCTCTACGCTCCTTTTTTGGAGCCTAACGCAGCATTTTTTTGAACTCTCGATACCAGAGTTAATTTTATGGTGCGGCCAAAAAAAAGCCTGCGGAGCGTTAACAGCCCATCTACCGCCAAACTCCAAATCTAGGCCTTAGTCTGAGAGTAAAACATTTTATGCAGATGTAAAAATCTTAGATAAAATGCCTCCTTGCATCTGGAAAGTCCTTGCATAAAGGGGCAGTAAACTGGAATGTAATATATATATATATATATATATATATATATATATATATATAAAGCAAATATCCTTTGCACCTCTCAATAAATGAAGAAAAAATGTTTATATAAAAAGTAACATTTTTTAGGAAAAACAAACAAACATGTAAATCACCATAAAAAATGGTGTTCTCTGGCATACCACAGACTCCACACAGACCTCTATTTAAGACAAAGGTGTCACTGATTGGCTCAAGAAACACCTGAATCAATTAACCTTTAAAGTCATATTACCATATGGTGTACTGCTGTTATACAAAATAATAAATAAAAAAATGCATATCTGCCAAAAGGGCACCTACCATTTGTGTATTGAGGAGGAAACATTTTTGCATGGTTTTAAATATAGAATTTCTACAGCATTGTCAAATAATCATAAATACACTGCTGCTAAAAAAATGTTTTTATGGACCCCTGGCCCCACCATACAACTACTACCACAGTGAAGTTACAATCCGAAATTGCACAAAGAAATAAAAAACATTTGCTAAGTAAGTCCTACCTCCTCTGCAAATGAAAGTGATCTGCCGTCTGACTCAGGCACACACTGTACAAAGTGCCAAGTCTGTCTGACACTGTTCATAGTGGTTTAGTGCACACTCAGAAATCCTCTCAAATGCTAATAATTTGTAATAACATTTCCCATGCTCAATTAGCACTCTGCTGTAGTACCCACTGGTGGCTGCCAAAATAATAAAAAAAAAACTAGTTCTTGCCTCATGGGGCCCCCCTGGCCCATTGGGCCCCTGACAGGAGTTACCCCTGTCACCCCCTGATGGCAGCCCTGAATCCAATACATATGCTTGGAATAGGACGTTAAAAGTCCAGCTAGGATGGCTGGGGAGCCAGATGTGGCCCTTTTATCAATGCTGGTAAATGGTCCGAGCTAAAATAGTCTTACCACATCAATTGTTTTGAAATTTTAGAAAGATCATTTAGCATAAAGAGTTTAATCAAAGAATATTCCTCCACCTTCGTATTAATGCAGATGGACAATATACCAGTGTTTGTTACCCGGACTGTCTAGGAGATACAAAGTCGAAAACCAACATCACCAAAGACTTAACATCACAGTTACAGCAGAATGTATCGTGGGAATATCCAAATACACAGCAAGCTGGGGCTCCCAATATTTTTTTTCATATTCATATTCATTTCATATTCATATCCAATATTTCAATTAATGGGACTGGACATTTAACAGCAAACTATCAGAGGTGCTTTGATTTTAGACCTTTTTGCTTCTTGTTTGACCTGTCAGATACACATATTTTTTTCTTTGGAATCCAGATCAAGAGTCATGAGCAATAGATGACTTTCTCTAACCTTGCCCCACACAAGGATGCTTTTCCCCCATTTGCCATGTTCCTAGAGCAAATGCTTATATTCACAGAAAATAAATTGCTGTTACCCATATAACACTCCTTTGGCCATCAAAAACTCTGGTATCCCTCCATCCTCAAAATTTAATTTCTACTTCTATGCTTCTACCTTAGATTCACAACATTCTCACAGCCCTAGTAGGAATTCATCACACATTTTTCATTTATAGTTCCATTTTTTATAGATGCCTGGACCAGTGTTCCCTCTAAGGACAGTTTTGTGTGCAGCCCAGCAGTGAAACAGTTAACAAGAGAACCAAACCTTACCATCTGCATTGTGCAGTGTTTGCTAATTGCAGGGTGTGGTTACCTAATTAACTGTTTCACTGCTGGGCCGCACACAAAACTGGCCTTAGAGGGAACACTGGCCTGGACTATTTCAGGGGATTCTGGTCCATCAGGGGTCTTTTTGCAATTATACATAACAAAACAGCAGCTGTTAACAATGCAAGTGAAGACAGGAGATTCTGCTGTATTATCCAGCATATACATAAAGAAACGGAGTGTCCACAGCATCAATAGCTCAAAAATATCTTTTATTAAGTCACAAACTGAATGTGCGACATTTCGTGTAACAACCTTAATTCGTGCTTTTTACGGGATGTAGTTTGCTCATTTAAGACTCTTGATCCCCAGATTCCTGGAAATTATGTTTTATGGTCAAGATGGTATAGCTGGTGCTCCCAAAGGTATCTGTATCCCTTTGCATCATTATCTCATTTTATCATTATTGTTTTTCAATTTTATTTTAGTTTATTGAGCCATCAGTTTGCTTGCTCTGTCCATTTCTGCAGGTCATTGTCTCCTTTCTGATAATCCTAAAGGTTATCATTATCAAAATTGTATATTTATGAACACTAGAACACTATTTGGGGCCTATCTATCAAGCTCCGAAAGGAGCTTGACGGCCCGTGTTTCTGGCGAGTCTTCAGACTCGCCATAAACAGCAGTTATGAAGCAGCGGTCACAAAGACTGCTGCTCTATAACCTGTCCGCCTGCTCTGAGCAGGCGGACAGACATCGCCGAAAATCAACCTGATTGAGTACGATCGGGTTGATTGACACCTCTGTGCTGGCGGCCCATTGGCCGCGAGTCTGCAGGGGGCGGCGTTGCACCAGCAGCTCTTGTGAGCTGCTGGTGCAATGCTGAATACGGAGAGCGTATTGCTCTCCGCATTCAGCGAGGTCTGGCGGACCTGATCCGTACTGTCGGATCAGGTCCGCCAGACTTTGTTAAATAGAGGCCTTCATCTTATGATGTCTTTAAGATATTTTAAAGGGACATTATACACTCATTTTTTCTTTGCATAAATGTTTTGTAGATGATCTATTTATATAACCCATAAAGTTGTTTTTTTTTAAAAAATGTATAGTTTTGCTTATTTTCTTTTATTAATATAAATAAATTTGAAATATATTCCAGCCCCAAAACTCCCAGAAAATACAAGGATTTTCACTCAGCTGTTGAAACTACCATTTGCAAACAACAGGTAGACCTCTGGAAAACAATTTCTTCATTATATTTTATCTACCAAGTTGTTTTTATTGTATGTGTTTGTATATTTAATGGTTATTTTTATTTTCTTATTTTAGATGTATATATTACTATGACTTTAAAATCACAGGCTGTGCTAGTCTTAATTTACATACCCTTAGCACATTGCATATTTTATCCATTTTATGTCTGCCCATTATGTTAAGTTAGTTTAAGCAGCTCTGGCCCATATATCTGTCTATTTATTTGTTTAATGGTTTTATTTCACCCCCCTGTAATACCTCAGTCTTATCTCTGTAATATTTTGATCTTTTGTTTTTTGCATGAATGACCCTTAGCTCAAATGTCCATAAATGCACCCTCCACATTCCTTTAAAACACTTTTTACAGGCCTATCATGACCCTAATATATCTCCTTCATACTAATTTGAAATATATTCCAGCCCCAAAACTCCCAGTTTCACTCAAATGTTGAAACTGCCATTTGCAAACAACAGGTAGACTTCTGGAAAATGATTTCCTTCCCTCCCTGCCCCTCACCCCACCCACCCCAAGCTCATTTCCTCATTTATAGATAGTCTCCCACACAACTTTCATTCTTCTGAAATGACAGGTGCAATCACTGATCAGCACATCCTTCCATTCACTTAACCCTATATAATACATACCCTCTCTCCCTACAAGTAGCTATATATCACACCTCAATATTATATACTTTTTTTTTTTCATAATCCAAATATGACCATACTGTTATTCGTAATAACCCTTTTCTCACTCCAATTTTGCCCACATCACTACCGCCATAAGCACACACCTCAAACTGGAAAACAAATTATCATTCACCATGGCTTGCTCTGTAGCCATAACTTATCTGCCGAATGCTGGTGGAGAGTTATAAAAAACAGTCCCCCTACCCCCACCTCACAAAATTATAAAGTATCCCATTCCCTTTATGGCCAATAAAAAATGATGTCCAAATTTCTTTTCCTTATGTTACTTGCTCTTGCAAATGACTTAGAGTCTAACCCTGGTCACCCAACGAATTCCATTCCTAGCCTTCCAGCTAAAAAAGGCCTCTCCTTTGTGCATTGTAACATCCGCAGCTTACTACCAAAAATCAATGCACTGCAAGCATGGTGTTCACATTACAAGCCCAAAATCATTGTGATCTCTGAATCCTGGCTAACCGCAAAAATACCTGACTATGCCATTGCTATACATGGGTATTCATGCCATAGAATTGACAGAGCAAAAAGAGGAGGTGGCATTGTAATTAATGTTGACAATTCCATAAAGTTCACCCCCTTACAAAAATCTAGCTCTCCTGCCATCTTTGATTTCCTTTCTGGCACAATTGAGATCCTGTGCAGTAAATCAATCATTTTTGCAGGAATCTACCGTCCACCTAGCTCCCCTGTGCATTCCCTTTCTGACATAGCCCATCTCCTTAGTGAAATCATAGCTCAAAACCCAAAAAGTGAAATTTTGGTCTTTGGAGATTTTAATATTGATTGGCTGAATCCTAAAAACAATAGTTATTGCTCACCATTTAAGACTTTGCAGCTAACGCAATTAATCTCCTCCCCAACTCGCATAAATATTAAAAGCCATAACCACACCCTCCTCGATTGGATTCTCTTCACTTCCCCTGACCGAATCCAGGAGGCAGGTGTTCTCCCTAACAGTTTCAGTGACCACTGCTTAGTATACTGCGTGCGCAAAATAAGGGCTACTAAATCCTCTCCCAAGGTTAAAATCACCAGGTCCTTCAAAAAATGTAATCTTCAATCATTTCTAAATGACATCAAGAACCTCCCCTGGCACAGATTAAACATAATTCCAGATTTAGACTCTGCAGTTGAATTCCTTCAGTCTGAACTCCTACAAGTTTGGAATTTGCATGCCCCGCTGCGTAAGGTGAGAGTAAAAGGAGCGCATATGAATTGGATCACAGCTGACCTCATTCAAATGTACCAATTTCGGGATTCATTGTGGTCAAAGTTCAAGCATACTGGCTCTATGAACGATCACTGTGTATATAGAAAATGGCGAAATATATGCACTAAACAAACAAAATTGGCCAAGGCCCAATATTTCTGTGAAAATCTGAAAAATAACATATCAAACCCTAGAAAGTTTTGGAAAGTCATAAATAACTTACACACTCCCCCAATGCACTCCCAACCCTCCACTGTCAAAGTGGATAACCAAACCCTGCAACTTCCCTTAGAAGTAGCAAATGCCTTTAACAATTATTTTGTCGGATGCTCCACCACCCTGACAAACTAATAAACTAATAAATGACACGCATCCTGAAACTACAAATGTGGATCAGGCCCCACTAAATCTGCAAAGACCAAATATAGATAAGTTAAATTTTAGACCTGTACCCATCAATGTCGTTAAGAAACACCTTAATAATCTAAAAATGAAAAACAAGTCTGGACCTGATCAAATCCCAGCAATGCTGTTGAAGCTCAGCACGTCAGCAATTGCTAAACCTGTCACAACCCTAATTAACGAATCCTTGGTGTCTAGATACATACCCAAACTTTGGAAGACTGCAAGAGTAGTGCCTATCCATAAAAGTGGTGAGTTAACCATGGTTACTAACTATCACCCAATATCATTGCTCACAGTATTGTCAAAAATCTTAGAAAAATGCGTCCATACGCAACTACGTGAGTATTACCAACAATCTAGCTTTATGACCCCTGTTCAATCGGGTTTTCGCCCGAATCACTCCACTACAACTGCCCTCCTAAAAAGTTTACAACGACATCCAAACTGGCATGAAACAAGGAGACCTAACTGGTGCTATTTTTCTTGATTTTGCAAAGACCTTTGACACAGTAGACCACAACATACTACTGCTCAAACTAAAAAAATCAGGTATTGGTGATCGTCCACTAACCTGGTTTCGATCATATGTATCGGATCAATCACAGTATGTCTCCATTTCTGACAGTGACTCACTCCCTCTCCCAGTCACGTGGGGTGTTCCCCAAGGTTCCATTCTCGGCCCCCTACTATTCACATTATTTATAAATGATCTGCCAAATGTCTGCAAATCCTCAACTGTACACGTGTACGCAGACGACATGGTAATCTATGCAAACAAACCCGATCCTCCGCAGCTTGAGGCAGTGCTCCAAGACCAGTTCACAGAGGTAGAAAAGTGGATCTCAAAAAACAAACTCTTCCTATACACTGACAAAACTGTCACAATGATCTTTGGAACGGTACCAAAATTACGCAAACTACAAAAGTCCCATCTACGCATTAAAACAAAATCAAATGGCACACTGACCGCAGTCCACTCTTTCAAATACTTAAGTATGTTGTTAGACCCCAATCTATCTTTTGGCCTCCACATAGAAAAACTTGCATCTAAACTCTATCCAAAACTAGGTGCCCTGTACAGAAACAAATCCTGCCTCAGCCCTACAGTAAAGGAAAAGATTGTACAGCAAATGCTGATGCCAATCATGGATTATGGAGATGTAGTATATGCACCTGCACCGCAAACTCACCTTAATAAACTTAATAAACTGTATAATTCGTTCTGCCACTTTGTGCTACAATGTAACTACAGGACCCACCATTGTGACATGCTAAAAGAACTAAACTGGCTGTCACTGGAATCCAGATGCACCCTCCATCTTTCCTGCCTTGTGTTTAAGAGCCTTTCTGGGAAGCTCCCACCCTACCTGAGCAGAATGCTCTCCCCGGCTGTTCCCACCTCCCATAACCTCCGATCCAGTAGCAGTACATTATTTAGTTTGCCTCAATACAAAAAGAAAGCAGCTCGATCCTCCTTTTCCTACAGAGCACCACAATTATGGAACGACCTCAAGCACACTTTAAAACCTTCCCCAAGTCTAAAATCCTTTAAGAGATCCCTCTCTGCATATCTTAAAACAGAATGCATCTGTCATGGTTGATTTTATATTTCCTACCTGTTCAATGTTAAATTCTGAATGTTATGTATTAATATTGTTTTTGTATTATTGTACCCTATTGTATCAATGCAATGTTTTGTGGACCCAGGACATACTTGAAAACGAGAGAAATCTCAATGTATCCTTCCTGATAAAATATTTTATAAATAATATAAATAATAATTTTTAAATAACATTGCTCTGATTTTCAGACTCCTAACCAAGCCCCAAAGTTTTAGGAGAATACCATCAGCTACCTACTCCAGCTTGCTCCTGTTTGTGTAAAGGGTCTTTTCATATTCAAAAGAAGGGGGAGGGGGGGAAGTGTCTTATTTCCCACTTGCAATGGGCTTTCCAGCTACCTTTTCAACAGAGCTAAACTGAGAGCTTCTAAGTAAGTTTTAAAACAGTTTTATACTGGATTTTTATATCAGTATCTGTGTATCTTATTCTTTATAGTAGTAGTAGTACTGATTGGAACAGCCAATAGAATGTGAGCTCAATCCTATTGGCTGATTGCATCAGCCAATAGAATTTTTCCTACCTTAATTCCGATTGGCTGATGGAATTCTATCAGCCAATCGGAAATTCAAGGGAAGTTATCTTGGATGATGTAATTTAAAGGAATATTCATTTGTCTGGTAGTCGTCGGTCTGGATGGATGCTCCGCGTCGGATGTCTTCAAGATGGAGCCGCCCCTCGCCGGATGGATGAAGATCGAAGATGCCGTCTGGATGAAGACTTCTGCCCGTCTGGAGGTCCTCTTCTGCCCAGCTGGGTGAAGACGTCTCAAGGTAGGGTGATCTTCAAGGGGTTAGTGTTAGGTTTTATTAAGGGGGCATTAAGTGGGTTTTAGAGTAGGTTTGTTTGTGTGGATGGTGGGTTGTGTTGGGGGGGGTATTGTCTTTTTTTTTACAGGTAATAGAGCTGATTACTTTGGGGCAATGCCCAAAAGTGTAGGGTAGGGATTTTTTTATTTTGGGGGGCTTTTTTATTTTATTAGGGGGATTAGATTAGGTGTAATTAGTTTAAAAAACTTGTAATTCTTTTATTATTTTCTGTAATTTAGTGTTTTTTTTTGTAATTTAGTTAATTTTATTTAATTGTATTTAATTTATTTTAATTTAGGTAATTAATTTAATGATATTGTAGTGTTAGGTGTAATTGTAACTTAGGTTAGGATTTATTTTACAGGTACTTTTGTATTTATTTTAGCTAGGTAGTTATTAAACAGTTAATAACTATTTAATAACTATTGTACCTAGTTAAAATAAATACAAACTTGCCTGTAAAATAAAAATAAAACCTAAGCTAGCTACAATGTAACTATTAGTTATATTGTAGCTAGCTTTGGGTTTATTTTACAGGTAAGTATTTAGTTTTAAATAGGAATAATTTAGTTAATGATAGGAATATTTATTTAGATTAATTTAAATTATCTTTAAGTTAGAGGGTGTTAGGGTTAGACTTAGGTTTAGGGGTTAATAAATTTAATGTAGGTGGCGGCGGGGTCCGTGAGTGGTTTAGAGGTTAATACATATAATGTAGGTGGCGGTGGGCTCTGGGAGCGGAGGTTTAGGGGTTAATAACTTTATTTAGGTGCTGTGGGCTCTGGGAGCGACGGTATAGGGGGTAAAACAGTATAGTATAGTGTGGGTGCTTAGTGACAGGGTAGCAAGAAAGCTGCGAATAAGCCAATGAGCAGCGAGATCGATGACTGTTAGTTAACAACAGTCCGCTGCTCATCGCACCATACTTGGTGCACAGCTTTTTGACAGCTTTCTTGATAATTTTGGGGAACGTATTCAGGTCCGCGGCAGCGATGTTAGGCGATCTTAGGCGAGCGTATTGGTGCCGTCGAATGCAAGAAAGTCGACAGCTTGATAACTAGAGGCCATTGGAGGTTGCACATTACATATACTCAGCATATTGAAATTAATTTTTACTATCGCTATAGAGACAGATGTTATTTTTCTGAACTTTCAGAAATAGTATGACAGTTAAGTGTCCCACCAGCCTTTACATATAACAGTAATCAATTTAGACAAACATTAACGCTACTATTAATTTGTCTCCTGGCATTATTGAACCATTGATAAAAGGCCAGATCATATATTATCCAGGAGGCAATAACTTTAGTATTGTAATAAACAGCAGCATTAACTCGTGATATATTTTTAATTGAACTGCCCATTTTTTAATGAATTCTAATAAAAGTTATATTTCACATTTCCAGCCTCACATTAGTCTGGGCACAGAGTGCTATTAAAGGCATCGCTTTTTTTGGAACTCCATCCAAAATTTTCTTGAAATAGTAACTGATGCTATCACCATTCCCAAATTAACGGCCAGATTACGAGTTTTGCGTTATGAGTGGCTCGGTAATAACTTGGAGTTACGTTGAGCTCCATACCACTCACAAATACTAGCGCTGCTTTGAGCTGCTGTTATGTGATCGTGCACGATTTCCCCATAGACATCAATGGGGAGAGCCGGGCTAAAAAAAAGCCTAACACCTGCAATGATAAAGTGTAAAGCTCCGTAACACAGCCCCATTGATTCCTATGGGTAAAGAAAATTTATGTTTAAACCTAACTCCCTAACATAAACCCAGAGTCTAAACACCCCTAATCTGCTGCCCCCGACATCGCCGACACCTACATTACACTTATTAACCTCTAATCTGCTGCCCCCAACATCGCCAACACCTACCTACACTTATTAACCCCTAATCTAACGCCCCCAATGTCGCTGCCACCTACCTACACTTATTAACCCTAATCTGCCGCCCCCAACGTCGCCGCCACCACTATACTAAAGTTATTAACCACTAAACCTCTGGCCTCCCACATCACTAACACTAAATAAATATATTAACCCGTAAACCTAACCCTAAGTCTAACCCTAACCCTAACACCCCTAACTTTAATATAATTAAAATAAATCTAAATAAAAATTACTATTATTACATAAATAATACCTATTTAAGACTAAATACTAACCTGTAAAATAAACCCTAAGCTAGCTACAATATAACTAATAGCTACATTGTAGCTAGCTTAGGGTTTATTTTTATTTACAGGTAAGTTTGTATTTATTTTAACTAGGTAGAGTAGTTAGTAAATAGTTATTAACTATTTACTAGCTACCTAGTTAAAATAAATACAAAGTTACCTGTAAAATAAAACCTAACCTGTCTTACACTAAAACAGGTAATATTACACTAAAATTAAATAAATTAAATTAACAGAATACATTTATCTAAATTACAAAAAATAATAAACACTAAATTACACAAAATAAAAAAGAAATGATCAAATATTTAAACTAATTACACCTAATCTAATAGCCCTATCAAAATAAAAAAGCCCCCCAAAATAAAAAAAACCCTAGCCTACACTAAACTGCCAATGGCCCTTAAAAGGGCCTTTTGTGGGGCATTGCCCCAAAGAAATCAGCTCTTTTACCTGTAATAAAAAATACAAACAACCCCCCAACAGTAAAACCCACCACTAGTGATGTCGCAAACCTAAAAATTTGGGTTCGCGAACAGCGAACGCAAACTTCCACAAAAGTTTGCGAACCGGCGAACCGGGCGAACCGCCATTGACTTCAATGGGCAGGCGAATTTTAAAACCCACAGGGACTCTTTCTGGCCACAATAGTGATGGAAAAGTTGTTTCAAGGGGACTAACACCTGGACTGTGGCTTGCCGGAGGGGGATCCATGGCAAAACTCCCATGGAAAATTACATAGTTGATGCAGAGTCAGGTTTTAAGCCATAAAGGGCATAAATCACCTAGCATTCCTAAATTGTTTGGAATAACGTGCTTTAAAACATCAGGTATGATGTTGTATCGATCAGGTAGTGTAAGGGTTACGCCCGCTTCACAGTGACAGACCAAACTCCCGCAGCGGGTACAACATCATCATCATCACACCGTACCTCCATGTGTGTAATGCTGCCTGACTGAGACATATCCCTGTTATCTACATCCTCTGGCAATAATGGTTGCGCATCACTCATTTCTTCCAACTGATGTGTAAATAACTCCTCTGACAGATCAAGTGAAGCGGCTGTGGTGCTACTGTTGGTGGTGGCAGCAGGCGGGCGAGTGGTAACTTGAGAGGTGCCCGAAGCTAAGCTGGAGGAGGATGGTGCGTCAAGGTTCCGAGCGGAAGCTGTAGAAGATTGGGTGTCCTGTGTTAGCCAGTCAACTATGTCCTCAGAAATGTTCGAGTTCGGGGTACGTGGCCTCTGAACACTGGGCATTATTCTGGGGCCAAAGGGAATCACAGCACCACGAACACGACGGCCCCTGTGGGGTGGCCTGCCTCTGCCTGTCATTTTTTTTTTCGATTGGTGGTACTATGCGTGCAAGCTACTGTAACAACAGATATGAGTAGCACTGTGCACTGGCAGCAGTTGGCAGAGTAGACGCTGTAGGCCTGACACACACGCTTGCAGACAACTAACTGCTATTCAATCTATTACAGTCAAAATTGTATTTTTTTTTTAAATGTACACTACTGTTACACCAGATATGAGTTGCACTGGTGTGACACTGTGCCCTGGCAGGCACTGAAACGCACACGTGTGAAGGAAACTGACTGCTATTATTTAACACAGTCAAAAAAGTGTTGTTTTTTTTTAATCTACACTACTGTTACACCAGATATGAGTTGCACTGGGGTGACACTGTGCCCTGGCAGGCAGGCCCTGAAACGCACACGTGTGAAGGAAACTGACTGCTATTATTTAACACAGTCAAAAAAGTGTTTTTTTTTTTCTAAATCTACACTACTGTTACACCAGATATGAGTTGCACTGGGGTGACACTGTGCCCTGGCAGGCAGGCCCTGAAACGCACACGTGTGAAGGAAACTGACTGCTATTATTTAACACAGTCAAAAAAGTGTTGTTTTTTTAAAATCTACACTACTGTTATACCAGATATGAGTTGCACTGGGGTGACACTGTGCCCTGGCAGGCAGGCACTGAAATGCACACATGTGAAGGAAACTGACTGCTATTATTTAACACAGTCAAAAAGTGTTGTTTTTTTTTAAATCTACACTACTGTTACACCAGATATGAGTTGCACTGGGGTGACACTGTGCCCTGGCAGGCAGGCCAAGAAACGCACACGTGTGAAGGAAACTGACTGCTATTATTTAACAGTCAAAAAAGTGATTTTTTTTTTTAAATCTACACTACTGTTACACCAGATATAAGTTGCACTGGGGTGACACTGTGCCCTGGCAGGCAGGCCCTGAAACGCACACGTGTGAAGGAAACTGACTGCTATTATTTAACACAGTCAAAAAAGTGTTGTTTTTTTTAAATCTACACTACTGTTACACCAGGTATGAGTTGCACTGGGGTGACACTGTGCACTGGCAGGCAGGCCCTGAAACGCACATGTGTGAAGGAAACTGACTGCTATTATTTAACAGTCAAAAAAGTGTTGTTTTTTTAAATCTACACTACTGTTACACCAGATATGAGTTGCACTGGGGTGATACTGTGCCCTGGCAGGCAGGCCCTGAAACGCACACGTGTGAAGGAAACTGTCTGCTATTATTTAACACAGTCAAAAAAGTGTTTTTTTTTTTTAAATCTACACTACTGTTACACCAGATATGAGTTGCACTGGGGTGACACTGTGCCCTGGCAGGCAGGAAGGCAATGAAACGCACACGTGTGAAGGAAACTGTCTGCTATTATTTAACACAGTCAAAAAAGTGTTTGTTTTTTTTAAATCTACACTACTGTTACACCAGATATGAGTTGCACTGGGGTGACACTGTGCCCTGGCAGGTAGGCCCTGAAACGCACACGTGTGAAGGAAACTGACTGCTATTATTTAACACAGTCAAAAAGTGTTTTTTTTTTTTTTAAATCTACACTACTGTTACACCAGATATGAGTTGCACTGGGGTGACACTGTGCTCTGGCAGGCAGGCCCTGAAATGGCTATTATTTAACACAGTCAAAAAGTGTTGTTTCTTTTAAATCTACACTACTGTTACACCAGATATGAGTTGCACTGGGGTGACACTGTGCCCTGGCAGACAGACCCTGAAACGCACACGTGTGAAGGAAACTGACTGCTATTATTTAACACAGTCAAAAAAGTGTTGTTTTTTTTAAATCTACACTACTGTTACACCAGATATGAGTTGCACTTGGGTGACACTGTGCCCTGGCGGGCAGGCCAAGAAACGTACACGTGTGAAGGAAACTGACTGCTATTTTTTAACAGTCAAAAAAGTGTTGTTTTTTTAAATCTACACTACTGTTACACCAGATATGAGTTACACTGGGGTGACACTGTGCCCTGGCAGGCAGGCCCTGAAACGCACACGTGTGAAGGAAACTGACTGCTATTATTTAACACAGTCAAAAAAGTGTTGTTTTTTTAAATCTACACTACTGTTACACCAGATATGAGTGCCACTGGGGTGACACTGTACCCTGGCAGGCAGGCCCTGAAACGCACATGTGTGAAAGAAACTGACTGCTATTTAACACAGTCAAAAAAGTGTTGTTTTTTTAAAATCTACACTACTGGTTACACCAGATATGAGTTGCACTGGGGTGACACTGTGCCCTGGCAGGCAGGCCCTGAAAGGCACACGTGTGAAGGAAACTGACTGCTATTATTTAACACAGTCAAAAAAGTGTTGTTTTTTTAAAATCTACACTACTGTTACACCAGATATGAGTGGTGGCACTGGGCAAGTGGGCACAGTATACGCTGTGAGCCTGATACACACGCTGGCAGGCAGGCAACTGCAATTAGATTACACAGGAAAAAAAAAAAGCAGACTGATGTTTTAGCCCTAAAAAGGGCTTTTTGGGGTGCTGTCCTTACAGCAGAGATCAGATGAGTCCTTCAGGACTGTAGTGGACACTGAATACACTAGCCTAGCTATCAATTTCCCTATTAAATCAGCAGCAGCTACACTGTCCCTCCTCTCACTAAGAATGCAGCTTCCAAATGAATCTAAAATGGATGCTGTCCAAGAGGTGGGAGGGTCTGGGAGGGAGTGTCTGCCGCTGATTGGCTGTAATGTGTCTGCTGACTGTGAGGTAAAGGGTCAAAGTTTACTCAATGATGAAGAATAGGGGGCGGATCGAACATCGCATATGTTCGCCCGCCGCGGCAAACGCGAACATGCTATGTTCGCTGGGAACTATTCGCCGGCGAACTGTTCGCGACATCACTATCCACCACCCACACAACCAACCCCCAAATTAAAACCTACCTAAAAAAACCTAAGCTCCCCATTGCCCTAAAAAGTGCATTTGGATGGGCATTGCCCTTAAAAGGGCATTTAGCTCTTTTTTATGGTGCCCAAAGTCCCTAATCTAAAAATAAAACCCACCCAATAAACCCTTAAAAAAACCTAACACTAACCCCCGAAGATCCACTTATAGTTTTTGAAGACTGGACATCCATCCTCATCCAGCCAGGAGAAGTCTTCATCCAAGTGGCAAGAAGTCCTCAACGAATCCGGGTGAAGTCTTCATCCAAGCAGCAAGAAGTCATCCTCCAGGCGGGCAGAAGTCTTCATCCAGATGGCATCTTCTATCTTCATCCTTCCGACGCAGAGCGGCTCCATCTTCAAGACATCCGGCGCGGAGCATCCTCTTCTTTCGATGGCTATTGAAGAATGAAGTTTCCCTTTAAATGACATCATCCAAGATGGAGTCCCTTGAATTCCGATTGGCTGAATTCTATCAGCTAATCGGAATTATTTAAAGGGTAAAAAATCCTATTGGCTGATTGGAACAGCCAATCGAATGTGTGCTCAATCCTATTGGCTGATTGGATCAGCCAATTGGATTGAAGCTCAATCCTATTGGCTGATTGCATCAGCCAATAGGATTTTTTACCCTTTATTTCTGATTGGCTGATAGACTTCTATCAGCCAATCGGAATTCAAGGGACACCATGATGTCATTTAAAGGGAAACTTCATTCTTCAATAGCTATCGAAAGAAGAGGATGCTCCGCGCCGGATGTCTTGAAGACGGAGCCGTTCCGCATTGGAAGGTGAAGATAGAAGATGCCATCTGGATGAAAACTTCTGCCCGTCTGGAGGACAACTTCTTGCCGCTTGGATGAAGACTTCTCCTGGCTTCGTTGAGGACTTCTTGATGCTTGGATGAAGACTTCTCCCGGCTGGATGAGGATGGATGTCTGGTAGACATGTGCGGTTCGTTTCGGATTAATTCGGAAATTCGGTAAATTCGGAGATTCGGATCGATTCGGATTTCCGAATTAAAATACTTCCGAATCTACCGAATGAATCCGAAATAGCTGCCGTATCTCTGAATAAATCCGAATTAGCTCGTTAAGATTCGGCATTTCCCCATAGGAAACAATGGGAGTTTCGGCTGAAAAAAAACTAACACCGCAGCCCCATTGTTTCCTATGGGGAAACACTAAGTCTGCACCTAACACCCTAACATGTACCCCGAGTCTCTAAACACCCCTAATCTAACACTTATTAACCCCTAATCTGCTGCCTCCGCTATCGCTGACACCTGCATTATTTTATTAACCCCTAATCTGCCGACCGAATATCGCCGCCACCTACATTATAACTATTAACCCCTAATCTGCTGTCCCTAACACCGCCGACCCCTACATTATAGTTATTAACCCCTAATCTGCCCCCCCCAACGTCGCCGCAATCTAACTACAAGTATTAACCCCTAATCTGCCGACCCGATATCGCCGCCGCCTACATTATAACTATTAACCCCTAATCTGCTGTCCCTAACACCGCCGACCCCTACATTATAGTTATTAACCCCTAATCTGCCCCCCCCAACGTCGCCGCAATCTAACTACAAGTATTAACCCCTAATCTGCTGACCCGATATCGCCGCCGCCTACATTATAGCTATTAACCCCTAATCTGCTGTCCCTAACATCGCCGACCCCTACATTATAGTTATTAACCCCTAATCTGCCCCCCCCAACGTCGCCGCAATCCTAACTACAAGTATTAACCCCTAATCTGCCGACCTGATATCGCCGCCGCCTACATTATAACTATTAACCCCTAATCTGCTGTCCCTAACACCGCCGACCCCTACATTATAGTTATTAACCCCTAATCTGCCTCCCCCCAACGTCGCCACAATCTAACTACAAGTATTAACCCCTAATCTGCCGACCGCAAATCGCCGCCACTATAATAAATGTATTAACCCCTAAACCGCCGCACTCCCGCCTCGCAAACACTATAATACATTTTATTAACCCCTAATCTGCCCTCCCTAACATCGCCGCCACCTACCTACAATTATTAACCCCTAATCTCCCGCCCCCATCGTCGCCGCTACTATAATAAGGTTATTAACCCCTAAACCTAAATCTAACCCTAACACTAACACCCCCTAACTTAAATATAATTTAAATAAAACGAAATAAGTTTACTATAGTTAAATAAATGAATCCTATTTAAAACTAAAGACTTACCTGTAAAATAAACCCTAAGATAGCTGCAATATAACTAATAGTTACATTGTAGCTATTTTAGCATTTATTTTTATTTTACAGGCAATTTTGTATTTATTTTAACTAGGTACAATAGTTATTAAATAGTTAATAACTATTTAATAGCTACCTAGTTAAAATAAATACAAATTTACCTGTAAAATAAATCCTAACCTAAGTTACAATTACACCTAACACTACACTATCATTAAATTAACTAAATAAATGATTCCTATTTAAAACTAAATACTTACCTGTAAAATAAACCCTAAGATAGCTGCAATATAACTAATAGTTACATTGTAGCTATTTTAGCATTTATATTTATTTTACAGGCAACTTTGTATTTATTTTAACTAGGTACAAAAGCTATTAAATAGTTATTGACTAATTAATAGCTACCTAGTTAAAATAATTACAAAATTACCTGTAAAATAAATCCTAACCTAAGTTACAATTAAACCTAACACTAAACTGTCATTAAATAAATTAACTACAAGTACCTACAATTATCTACAATTAAATAAACTAAAGTACAAAACCCCCCCACTAAATTACAAAAAAAAACAAACACTAAATTACAAAAAATAAAAAAATATTACAAGAATTTTAAACTAATTACACCTAATCTAAGCCCCCTAATAAAATAACAAAGCCCCCCAAAATAAAAAAAAATGCCCTACCCTATACTAAATTACAAAAGTTAACAGCTCTATTACCTTACCAGCCCTGAACAGGGCCCTTTGCGGGGCATGCCCCAAAGAAAACAGCTCTTTTGCCTGTAAAAAAAAAACACAATCCCCCCCCCACATTACAACCCACCACCCACATACCCCTACTCTAACCCAAACCCCCCTTAAATAAACCTAACACTACCCCCCTGAAGATCTCCCTACCTTGAGTCGTGTTCACCCAGCCGGGACGAAGTCTTCATCCGATGGGGCAGAAGAGGACATCCAGACCGGCAGAAGTCTTCATCCAAGCGGGGCAAGAAGAGGTCTTCCATCCATCATACAAGTACCAAAATACAAACAAACACTAAATTACCAAAAATAATAAAATATTACAATAATTTTAAACTAATTACACCTAATCTAAGCCCCCTACTAGCTATTAATATAGCTTCAATATAACTAATAGTTACATTGTAGCTATTTTAGGATTTATATGTATTTTACAGGCAACTTTGTATTTATTTTAACTAGGTACAATAGTTATTAAATAGTTAATAACTATTTAATAACTACCTAGCTAAAATAAATACAAATTTACCTGTAAAATAAATCATAACCTAAGTTACAATTACACCTAACACTACACTATCATTAAATTAACTAAATAAATGAATCCTATATAAAACTAAAGACTTACCTGTAAAATAAACCCTAATATAGCTGCAATATAACTAATAGTTACATTGTAGCTATTTTAGCATTTATATTTATTGTACAGGCAACTTTGTATTCATTTTAACTAGGTTCAATAGCTATTAAATAGATACTGACTATTTAATAGCTACCTAGTTAAAATAATTACAAAATTACCTGTAAAATAAATCCTAATCTAAGTTACAATTAAACCTAACACTACACTATCATTAAATAAATTAACTACAAGTACCTACAATTAAATACAATTAAAAAAACTAAACTAAAGTACAAACCCCCGCCCACTAAATTACAAAAAATAAAAAAAATATTACAAGAATTTTAAACTAATTACACCTAATCTAAGCCCCCTAATAAAATAACAAAGCCCCCCAAAATAAAAAAAATGCCCTACCCTATACTAAATTACAAAAGTTAACAGCTCTATTACCTTACCAGCCCTGAACAGGGCCCTTTGCGGGGCATGCCCCAAAGAAAACAGCTCTTTTGCCTGTAAAAAAAAAACACAATCCCCCCCCCACATTACAACCCACCACCCACATACCCCTACTCTAACCCAAACCCCCCTTAAATAAACCTAACACTACCCCCCTGAAGATCTCCCTACCTTGAGTCGTGTTCACCCAGCCGGGCCGAAGTCTTCATCCGATGGGGCAGAAGAGGACATCCAGACCGGCAGAAGTCTTCATCCAAGCGGGGCAAGAAGAGGTCTTCCATCCATCAGAAAAGTACAAAAAAACAAACAAACAAACACTAAATTAGCAAAAATAATAAAATATTACAATAATTTTAAACTAATTACACCTAATCTAAGCCCCCTACTAGCTATTAATATAGCTACAATATAACTAATAGTTACATTGTAGCTATTTTAGGATTTATATTTATTTTACAGGCAACTTTGTATTTATTTTAACTAGGTACAATAGCTATTAAATAGTTAATAACTACCTAGCTAAAATAAATACAAATTTACCTGTAAAATAAACCCTAACCTAAGTTACAATTACACCTAACACTACACTGTCATTAAATTAACTAAATAAATTAATCCTATATAAAACTAAATACTTACCTGTAAAATAAACCCTAATATAGCTACAATATAACTAATAGTTACATTGTAGCTATTTTAGCATTTATATTTATTTTACAGGCAACTTTGTATTTATTTTAACTAGGTACAATAGCTATTACATAGTTATTGACTAATTAATAGCTACCTAGTTAAAATAATTACAAAATTACCTGTAAAATAAATCCTAACCTAAGTTACTATTAAACCTAACACTACACTATCATTAAATAAATTAACTACAAGTACCTACAATTAAATACAATGAAATAAACTAAACTAAAGTACAAAAAAAACAAACACTAAATTACAAAAAATAAAAAAAATTACAAGAATTTTAAACTAATTACACCTAATCTAAGCCCCCTAATAAAATAACAAAGCCCCCCAAAATAAAAAAATGCCCTACCCTATACTAAATTACAAAAGTAATCAGCTCTATTACCTTACCAGCCCTGAACAGGGCCTTTTGCGGGGCATGCCCCAAAGAAAACAGCTCTTTTGCCTGTAAAAAAAACACAATACCCCCCCCACATTACAACCCACCACCCACATACCCCTACTCTAACCCAAACCCCCCTTAAATAAACCTAACACTACCCCCTGAAGATCTCTCTACCGTGTCTTCACCCAGCGGGCCGAAGTCTTCATCCAATCGGGCAGAAGAGGACATCCAGACCGGCAGAAGTCTTCATCCAAGCGGGGCAAGAAGAGGTCTTCCATTCATCAGAAGTCTTGATCCAGGCGGCATCTTCTCTGTTCATCCATCCGGAGCGGAGCGGCAGCATCCTGAAGACATCCCACGCAGAGCATCCTCTTCTTTCTTGATCCGACGACTAGGTGACTGTACCTTTAAGTGACGTCATCCAAGATGGCGTCCCTTGAATTCCGATTGGCTGATAGGATTCTATCAGCCAATCGGAATTAAGGTAGGAAAAATCTGATTGGCTGATTCAATCAGCCAATCAGATTCAAGTTCAATCCGATTGGCTGATGGAATCAGCCAATCAGATTGACCTCGCATTCTATTGGCTGTTCCGATCAGCCAATAGAATGCGAGCTCAATCTGATTGGCTGATTGGATCAGCCAATCGGATTGAACTTGAATCTGATTGGCTGATTGAATCAGCCAATCAGATTTTTCCTACCTTAATTCCGATTGGCTGATAGAATCCTATCAGCCAATCAGAATTCAAGGGACGCCATCTTGGATGACGTCACTTAAAGGTACAGTCACCTAGTCGTCGGATCAAGAAAGAAGAGGATGCTCTGCGTGGGATGTCTTCAGGATGCTGCCGCTCCGCTCCGGATGGATGAACAGAGAAGATGCCGCCTGGATCAAGACTTCTGATGGATGGAAGACCTCTTCTTGCCCCGCTTGGATGAAGACTTCTGCCGGTCTGGATGTCCTCTTCTGCCCGATCGGATGAAGACTTCGGCCCGCTGGGTGAAGACACGGTAGAGAGATCTTCAGGGGGGTAGTGTTAGGTTTATTTAAGGGGGGTTTGGGTTAGAGTAGGGGTATGTGGGGGGTGGGTTGTAATGTGGGGGGGGGTTATTGTGTTTTTTTTTACAGGCAAAAGAGCTGTTTTCTTTGGGGCATGCCCCCGCAAAAGGCCCTTTTAAGGGCTGGTAAGGTAATAGAGCTGATTACTTTTGTAATTTAGTATAGGGTAGGGCATTTTTTTATTTTGGGGGGCTTTGTTATTTTATTAGGGGGCTTAGATTAGGTGTAATTAGTTTAAAATTCTTGTAATTTTTTTTATTTTTTGTAATTTAGTGTTTGTTTTTTTTGTACTTTAGTTTAGTTTATTTCATTGTATTTAATTGTAGGTACTTGTAGTTAATTTATTTAATGATAGTGTAGTGTTAGGTTTAATAGTAACTTAGGTTAGGATTTATTTTACTGGTAATTTTGTAATTATTTTAACTAGGTAGCTATTAAACAGTAAATATCTATTTAATAGCTATTGTACCTAGTTAAAATAAATACAAAGTTGCCTGTAAAATAAATATAAATGCTAAAATAGCTACAATGTAACTATTAGTTATATTGTAGCTATATTAGGGTTTATTTTACAGGTAAGTATTTAGTTTTATATAGGATTAATTTATTTAGTTAATTTAATGACAGTGTAGTGTTAGGTGTAATTGTAACTTAGGTTAGGGTTTATTTTACAGGTAAATTTGTATTTATTTTAGCTAGGTAGTTATTAACTATTTAATAGCTATTGTACCTAGTTAAAATAAATACAAAGTTGCCTGTAAAATAAATATAAATCCTAAAATAGCTACAATGTAACTATTAGTTATATTGTAGCTATATTAATAGCTAGTAGGGGGCTTAGATTAGGTGTAATTAGTTTAAAATTATTGTAATATTTTATTATTTTTGCTAATTTAGTGTTTGTTTGTTTTTTTGTACTTTTCTGATGGATGGAAGACCTCTTCTTGCCCCGCTTGGATGAAGACTTCTGCCGGTCTGGATGTCCTCTTCTGCCCCATCGGATGAAGACTTCGTCCCGGCTGGGTGAACACGACTCAAGGTAGGGAGATCTTCAGGGGGGTAGTGTTAGGTTTATTTAAGGGGGGTTTGGGTTAGAGTAGGGGTATGTGGGTGGTGGGTTGTAATGTGGGGGGGGGATTGTGTTTTTTTTTTACAGGCAAAAGAGCTGTTTTCTTTGGGGCATGCCCCGCAAAGGGCCCTGTTCAGGGCTGGTAAGGTAATAGAGCTGTTAACTTTTGTAATTTAGTATAGGGTAGGGCATTTTTTTTATTTTGGGGGGCTTTGTTATTTTATTAGGGGGCTTAGATTAGGTGTAATTAGTTTAAAATTCTTGTAATATTTTTTTTATTTTTTGTAATTTAGTGGGCGGGGGTTTGTACTTTAGTTTAGTTTTTTTAATTGTATTTAATTGTAGGTACTTGTAGTTAATTTATTTAATGATAGTGTAGTGTTAGGTTTAATTGTAACTTAGATTAGGATTTATTTTACAGGTAATTTTGTAATTATTTTAACTAGGTAGCTATTAAATAGTCAATATCTATTTAATAGCTATTGAACCTAGTTAAAATAAATACAAAGTTGCCTGTACAATAAATATAAATGCTAAAATAGCTACAATGTAACTATTAGTTATATTGCAGCTATATAAGGGTTTATTTTACAGGTAAGTCTTTAGTTTTATATAGGATTCATTTATTTAGTAAATTTAATGATAGTGTAGTGTTAGGTGTAATTGTAACTTAGGTTATGATTTATTTTACAGGTAAATTTGTATTTATTTTAGCTAGGTAGTTATTAAATAGTTATTAACTATTTAATAGCTATTGTACCTAGTTAAAATAAATACAAAGTTGCCTGTAAAATAAATATAAATCCTAAAATAGCTACAATGTAACTATTAGTTATATTGAAGCTATATTAATAGCTAGTAGGGGGCTTAGATTAGGTGTAATTAGTTTAAAATTATTGTAATATTTTATTATTTTTGGTAATTTAGTGTTTGTTTGTATTTTGGTACTTGTATGATGGATGTAAGACCTCTTCTTGCCCCGCTTGGATGAAGACTTCTGCCGGTCTGGATGTCCTCTTCTGCCCCATCGGATGAAGACTTCGGCCCGGCTGGGTGAACACGACTCAAGGTAGGGAGATCTTCAGGGGGGTAGTGTTAGGTTTATTTAAGGGGGGTTTGGGTTAGATTAGGGGTATGTGGGTGGTGGGTTGTAATGTGGGGGGGGGATTGTGTTTTTTTTTTACAGGCAAAAGAGCTGTTTTCTTTGGGGCATGCCCCGCAAAGGGCCCTGTTCAGGGCTGGTAAGGTAATAGAGCTGTTAACTTTTGTAATTTAGTATAGGGTAGGGCATTTTTTTTATTTTGGGGGGCTTTGTTATTTTATTAGGGGGCTTAGATTAGGTGTAATTAGTTTAAAATTCTTGTAATATTTTTTTATTTTTTGTAATTTAGTGTTTGTTTGTTTTTGTAATTTAGTGGGGGGTTTTTGTACTTTAGTTTATTTAATTGTAGATAATTGTAGGTACTTGTAGTTAATTTATTTAATGACAGTGTAGTGTTAGGTTTAATTGTAACTTAGGTTAGGATTTATTTTACAGGTAATTTTGTAATTATTTTAACTAGGTAGCTATTAAATAGTCAATATCTATTTAATAGCTATTGTACCTAGTTAAAATAAATACAAAGTTGCCTGTAAAATAAATATAAATGCTAAAATAGCTACAATGTAATTATTAGTTATATTGCAGCTATATTAGGGTTTATTTTACAGGTAAGTATTTTGTTTTAAATATGATTCATTTATTTAGTTAATTTAATGATAGTGTAGTGTTAGGTGTAATTGTAATTTAGGTTAGGATTTATTTTACAGGTAAATTTGTATTTATTTTAGCTAGGTAGTTATTAAATAGTTATTAACTATTTAATAACTATTGTACCTAGTTAAAATAAATACAAAGTTGCTTGTAAAATAAATATAAATCCTAAAATAGCTACAATGTAACTATTAGTTATATTGCAGCTATTTTAGGGTTTATTTTACAGGTAAGTCTTTAGTTTTAAATAGGATTCATTTATTTAACTATAGTAAATTTATTTCGTTTTATTTAAATTATATTTAAGTTAGGGGGTGTTAGTGTTAGGGTTAGATTTAGGTTTAGGGGTTAATAACCTTATTATAGTAGCGGCGACGATGGGGGCGGGAGATTAGGGTTTAATAATTGTAGGTAGGTGGCGGCGATGTTAGGGAGGGCAGATTAGGGGTTAATAAAATGTATTATAGTGTTTGCAAGGCGGGAGTGCGGCGGTTTAGGGGTTAATACATTTATTATAGTGGCGGCGATTTGCGGTCGGCAGATTAGGGGTTAATACTTGTAGTTAGATTGTGGCGACGTTGGGGGGAGGCAGATTAGGGGTTAATAACTATAATGTAGGGGTCGGCGGTGTTAGGGACAGCAGATTAGGGGTTAATAGTTATAATGTAGGCGGCGGCGATATCGGGTCAGCAGATTAGGGGTTAATACTTGTAGTTAGATTGCGGCGAAGTTGGGGGGGGGCAGATTAGGGGTTAATAACTATAATGTAGGGGTCGGCGGTGTTAGGGACAGCAGATTAGGGGTTAATAGCTATAATGTAGGCGGCGGCGATATCGGGTCGGCAGATTAGGGGTTAATACTTGTAGTTAGATTGCGGCGACGTTGGGGGAGGCAGATTAGGGGTTAATAACTATAATGTAGGGGTCGGCGGTGTTAGGGACAGCAGATTAGGGGTTAATAGTTATAATGTAGGCGGCGGCGATATCGGGTCGGCAGATTAGGGGTTAATACTTGTAGTTAGATTGCGGCGACGTTGGGGGAGGCAGATTAGGGGTTAATAACTATAATGTAGGGGTCGGCGGTGTTAGGGACAGCAGATTAGGGGTTAATAGTTATAATGTAGGCGGCGATATCCGGTCGGCAGATTAGGGGTTAATACTTGTAGTTAGATTGCGGCGACGTTGGGGGAGGCAGATTAGGGGTTAATAACTATAATGTAGGGGTCGGCGGTGTTAGGGACAGCAGATTAGGGGTTAATAGCTATAATGTAGGCGGCGGCGATATCCGATCGGCAGATTAGGGGTTAAATAATGTTATTATAGGGTTTGCGATGTGGGGGGGCCTCGGTTTAGTGGTTCATAGGTAGTTTATGGGTGTTAGTGACTTAGTGTACTAAATGGGTGTTAGTGTACTAAAAACATACCGAATTTCGGAACGGAATAGAACCGAATTCAGCCGAATCCGAATAAATCCGAAACGAATTTATTCGGATCCGAATAAATCCGAAACGAATTTATTCAAATTTTGCCGAATCAGATTCGATCCGAAACGAAATTCGAAAAGTCCGAATCGATCCGAACCGAAAACGAACCGAATTTTTTAGCGGTGCACATGTCTGGTCTTCAAAAACTGTAAGTAGATCTTTGGGGGTTAGTGTTAGGTTTTTTTAAGGGTTTATTGGGTGGGTTTTATTTTTAGATTAGGGACTTTTGGCACCATAAAAGAGCTAAATGTTTTTTTAAGGGCAATTCCCATCCAAATGGCCTTTTCAGGGCAATGGGGAGCAAATGTTTTTTAGGTAGGTTTTTATTTGGGGGGTTTGGTTGTGTGGGTGGTGGGTTTTACCGTTGGGGGTTGTTTGTATTATTTTTTTACAGGTAAAAGAGCTGATTTCTTTGGGGCAATGCCCCACAAAAGGCCCTTTTAGGGGCCATTGGCAGTTTAGTGTAGGCTAGGGTTTTTTTATTTGGGGGGGGGGGTTATTTTGATAGGGCTATTAGATTAGGTGTAATTAGTTTAAATATTTGATCATTTCTTTTTTATTTTGTGTAATTTAGTGTTTATTATTTTTTGTAATTTAGATAAATGTATTTTGCTAATTTAATTTATTTAATTTTAGTGTAATGTTAGGTTTTAGTGTAAGACAGGTTAGGTTTTATTTTACTAGGTAGCTAGTAAATAGTTAATAACTATTTACTAACTAGTCTACATAGTTAAAATAAATACAAACTTACCTGTGAAATAAAAATAAAACATAAGCTAGATGCAATATAACTATTAGTTATATTGTAGCTAGATTGGGTTTTATTTTATTGGTAAGTATTTATTTAGTTTTAAATAGGAATAATTTAGGTATTAATTGCAATTTTTATTTGGAATTATTTTAATTAGGTTAAAGTTAATGGGTGTTAGGGTTATGTTAGGGTCAGGGTTAGGTTTAGGGAAGCAGATAAGGGGTTAATAAGTGTAGTTAGGTGGCGGCAATTTTGGGGGCAGCAGATTAGGGGTTAATAGGTAGTTTATGGGTGTTAGTGTACTTTGTAGCACTTTAGTTATGAGTTTTATGTTACAGCTTTGTAACATAAAACTCATAACTACTGACTTTCAGGTGGCGGTACAGATCTTGTAGTTATAGGCTGTACTGCTCACTTTTTGGATGGACAGGCAAACTCGTAATACCAGCACTATGGAAGTCCCATTGAAAAAAGACTTTTTAAAAAGTGCGGTAGTTACGTTGAGTGACGGCCAAAAAAGTGTGCAGTACAGCTATACCTACAAGACTCGTAATAGCATTGATAGTGAAAAAGCAGCGTTATACTCATCACACAAAACTCGTAATCTAGCCGTGAGATTTGTATTAAAAATTGGACGCTACATACTCTAATTCAACAAAAATACACCATTTATTGGGGAGCTTGCCTAAATAGTGCCGCTCCCAGTGTGTGTGTATCTGTGTATATATATATATATATATATATATATACTCTCCAAGAAGCAGGCAGCCCACTGGTCTTTGCAGTAAAACTAGAATTTATTACATCAGTTTAAAAGATAACAAACGTTTCGGCACCGCATTGTGCCTTTGTCAATGTTATACACCAAAAAGTACAAGGACAGAGTGCACCCAAACACCCCAGATCAATTGACATACATTTAAAACAATCCCCTTAAATAGAAGATAGAAAATAGCCCCACTTAGCCTTTACCGCCAATCCTGTTACCTGTTCGTTCAAACAACTGAACGCTACGTCACGCTGACACGCTAGCCGTGCCTAGCGTGATGACGCATAGCACGGCGTTGTCATGGCAACGTCCAAGGCGTTACGTCGACGAATCAGCCAGATACCAGGGGAGCACCAGAGAATAAACTGCGCATGTTCAGAACAACAGAGTTTCTTGAAGAGCAGCCGTTGCTATAGGCAACCAACCTAAACAATCCAATTGGTAAGGCAAGAATCGCTCTGGATTTCCCAAAGTAAGTGGCTATGGCGGAGGCAGTAAGGGTGTGTAATCTTGTCATAATCTCCCACTGCACATCAAACACAAAATACATACCAGGTCACCCAACCTGTGTTTGCAATGTAGTAGGAAAAAAGGAAAGACATGTCACAACCATATGAGCAATATTAAAATGGGCCAGAAAATTATGACAGAAATAGATATGCAGAAAAAATTCAAAGTAATATGATTAAAAGGTAAAGACCATAATGGGACAAAATATGCACCAAAAGATCTGTGCACTGCCTAGATTTAAATCACAACGAGCCCATAGGAGTATGGTAGTAGTCAAACAGTGAGATATCCACAGATCCAAGCACTTGTATGGTCCGTAGCATGAGCATTAATAGAAAGGGCTAAAATCCAAAGTGGTATTAAGTCCCTTTGGGGTCATAGTTCCCAATTTGTGTATCCACCTGCTCTCACATTGGAGTAGTTTTTTTCCCCTGTCACCACCTCTTGGGTTTGGTGGGATATGATCAATCAACATCGATCTAATGCTAGACACCGGGTGTTTAAATTTTGCACAGTGGCGTGCCACCGGTTGATCCGAGTCACCATCTTTCAGGGCTTCACGGATGGCGTGGCGATGATTTGCCATCCTGTCGCGGAAGGAAGTTATTGTTTTTCCTATATAAATAAGTGAACACGGACAAGATAACATGTAGATCACAAAGGTGCTGGTACAACTGAGACGATGGTTTATTTTAAACCGTTGGTTTTTGTGAGGGTGTTGGAAAGTGTCCCCTTTGCACATGCTGTTACATGTTGTACAACTCCCACAGGGGAAGCAACCTCTCTTGGATGACTTGAGCCATGTTTCCTTTTTATAGTGATTCACAGGATCAGCTTTCACCAAAATGTCCCTCAGGTTCCTTGCTCTGCGATAGACCACCCTTGGAGCGGTCATCTTCTGAAAGGGTAACGTGGGATCCGTGCCCACCACTGGCCAGTGGCGGCGTGCTGCATTAGATAAACGTTCACAGCCAGGTGTGTACGTAGTGATTAGATTCAGTTGTTCAGGCTCATCCTTTTTAGGAGCCCTGGTGTCACGTAAAGTGTCAGTGCATAGCACTTTGTCCTGTATTTCGCAGATGTCTGTCATGGGGTAGCCCCTTTTGTGCAGTTTAATGCCCATTTCTTTTACTTAGATAACTTGTGAATGTGTCTCACTGTTGCTTCTCTTCGCCCTCGTAAGTTGGGAGGTGAGAATACCCTTTTTCTGGTGTCCAGGGTGAAAACTACTGGCGTGCAACAAAGAATTGCGATCAGTGGGCTTGGAGTACAATTTAGTACCAAATCGCCATCTGCCAGCATCATTCACCTTGAACAAATTTAGGTCCAGAAAGTTGACATTGTCTGTACTGAATTCAAGTTTGAAACGAATAGGGCTGGCCATGAGGTTCAAATGTGACACCCACTCACGCAAAGATATTTCGTCCCCTCTCCAAATCAGGAGAACATCATCGATGTAGCGGGTGTAAAAAGTCACCTGTGGATGTTCAAATGGCTTCATGAGCTCCTGTTCATACCATGACATGTAAATATTTGCGTAAGTGGGTGCCACATTAGACCCCATGGCTGTGCCAGCTACCTGAAGATAGTAACAATCCTCAAATTTAAAATAGTTATTTTCTAGACAAATCAACAATAGTTCACACAGGAACTCAATAGGAGGACCACTGTAGTAGATGTTATTTGTCACCATGGACCTGACCGCCTCCACCCCCCCAGTGTGGGGGATCACCGTGTAGAGGCTGTCCACGTCCATGGTGACCAGGATATCATCCTGTCTAAGATCAACAAAGTCTGCGAGTCTCCTCAATAAGCAGGGTGAATCTTGTAGATAAGCCCTGGTGCATCTTTTGGTGCATATTTTGTCCCATTATGGTCTTTACCTTTTAATCATATTACTTTGAATTTTTTCTGCATATCTATTTCTGTCATAATTTTCTGGCCCATTTTAATATTGCTCATATGGTTGTGACATGTCTTTCCTTTTTTCCTACTACATTGCAAACACAGGTTGGGTGACCTGGTATATATTTTGTGTTTGATGTGCAGTGGGAGATTATGACAAGATTACACACCCTTACTGCCTCCGCCATAGCCACTTACTTTGGGAAATCCAGAGCGATTCTTGCCTTACCAATTGGATTGTTTAGGTTGGTTGCCTATAGCAACGGCTGCGCTTCAAGAAACTCTGTTGTTCTGAACATGCGCAGTTTATTCTCTGGTGCTCCCCTGGTATCTGGCTGATTCGTCAATGTAACGCCTTGGACGTTGCCATGACAACGCTGTGCTATGCGTCATCACGCTAGGCACGGCTAGCGTGTCAGCGTGACGTAGCGTTCAGTTGTTTGAACGAACAGGTAACAGGATTGGCGGTAAAGGCTAAGTGGGGCTATTTTCTATCTTCTATTTAAGGGGATTGTTTTAAATGTATGTCAATTGATCTGGGGTGTTTGGGTGCACTCTGTCCTTGTACTTTTTGGTGTATAACATTGACAAAGGCACAATGCGGTGCCGAAACGTTTGTTATCTTTTAAACTGATGTAATAAATTCTAGTTTTACTGCAAAGACCAGTGGACTGCCTGCTTCTTGGAGAGTATTGATTTGATATTAGCAGAGCACCGTGGCACTACTCAAGTAAGATTGTGCAATCCTATCCATGACTATATATATATATATATATATATATATATATATATATATATATACATGTACATACACACACATACACATATTTTTATGTTAAAAAGTTGGGACAGTATGGAAAATGCAAAAAAACTAATAAAAAGAGTCATTTGAAAATTCAGTTCGACCTGTACTATATTGAAAACTCATTATTAACAGATTATTTGATGTTTTACTTTTTGAATTTAATGTATTTTTGAAAATATGCACTCATTTCATTTCTGATGACTGCAACACATTCCAAAAAAGTTGAGACAGTCAACTGTTTACCACTGTGTAGCATCCCCTCTTCTTTGACTTACACTTACTAAGCATTTGGGCACTGAAGACACCAGTTGGTTAAGTTTAGCAAGTGGAATTTTCCCCCATTCATCCATTATGCATGTCTTTAGGTACGCAACTGTACAGGTGTAAGGATTCCGCTTCATGTTTTACCTATGCCTTTCCCATTCACCTTATGTAAGGATTCCGCTCCATGTTTTACCTATGCCTTTCCCATTCACCTGACTTCAGCCTTACCTGTACTTAAGGCATCAGCTGACTGCAGACAGGTGCTTAATTATTAAGTTTCTAGACTAGCTCTGAAGCGTGTCTGTTTTCCACTTGCTGTGTGTTTTTTCTGAAAACAAACCAGTCTGCTTTTCTTCCAATTACTGAATCAGCTATTACCTTGGGATTACTTATTTCTTACTGCCGGTTCATATGCTCATTTTGCCTACAGAAAGTTTTACAGAGGCGAGTTTTTCTTTTTAGCGTGCACGCTACAACAGAGACTTATTTCATACTGCAGTGTGTTTGCTGCCGTCTCCCTCTGAGTTTCTATCTCATCTGAGCCACTGAAGCGTTTCTCACACACCGGACTCCAACCTCTCTTCCACTGCAACACAGCGCAACTCTTCTACAAACAACCCCCCACGGAGTAAGTACAAGGACATCTCAGAAATAATTCCGCTTCTATTACACACCATCCGGTGACTGTGGGTAAGCGCTGTAGTTACTTTAAGCTGTGCTGTACAAATAAACATTGAACTTTGCTTTTCCCTGCTACTCTACTGACCGCAAGACTATCAGCACATGTGTATACCGTTCTGTGACAAACTTACTAACAGTGTCTAAAACTGAGAGTTACACTTCACACTGAACTGTTATTTCTTACTCCAGCACTAATAGCAACACTACCTGCTTTCTGGAACTCTGCTTTTCTTTATCAAGATTTATCGTACTGGGAGCTAGCTGAACTCTAAAGATTGCTACTAAGAAATTGATTTATTTTTTATATTTCTTCTGATCCAGCCTTTGTTTATGTCTATACTACTGCTGTGACGTTCAACAGCATATGTGATTTACATCATTCATTGCCAGACAAGTTTCTGATCTGCAATTCATTTACTTGAGAATAACAACTTCACTGAAAGCAGCTTGGTCTATGCTGTTCAATAGTCCATTTGCCAAAAGTGATACAAATCATTTATTTTGCATACTCTGCAGTTGTGATCCATCCTGTCTACTAAATCCTTACAGAATTAGATCTAAGAGGGGCTTATAACCTTGTCCGCATAAGAGAAGGGGATGAGTGGTTGACCACTTTTAGGACAAGATACGGCCTGTTTGAGTACCTGGTAATGCCGTTCGGGTTAACTAACGCCCCGGCCACATTCCAGTATTTTATTAACGATATATTTCACGATCTTCTTGATACTTGTGTGGTCGTATACCTGGACGACATTCTAGTGTACTCAAACACGCTTGAAGAACATGTTAAACATGTTAGTTGGATACTTTCCATGCTCCAAGTTCATAGGCTATATGCAAAGCTAGAAAAGTGTGTATTCCACACCAAAGAAATAGATTTTTTGGGGTACTCCATTGGCCCAAAAGGTATCCAAATGCAGGCTAACAAAGTCGATTCAGTAAAAAACTGGCCACAACCAAAAAATAGGAAGGAACTCCTGGCGATAAAACGTGCCTTTGAACATTGGAGGCATCTCCTGGAGGGCACCGTCTTACCAATAATCATCTACACGGATCACCGTAATCTCGAGTTCCTACAGAGGAATAAAACTCTCTCTAGTCGACAGGTAAGATGGAGCCTATACTTCAGCAGGTTTAACTATCAAATCATCTACAGGCCCGGCTCTAAAAATGGAAAGGCGGACGCACTTTCTAGGAAAGACCCTAGACCTCCAAACACTCAGGAATCTACTTCTATCATTCCCCCAGATAGATTTTTGGGTCTACTGTCCACCTTCAAGACGCAACTTCAAACAGCTTTACGGTCAGATCCTCAGCTACCTCAACTCCTACTATCTCGTAGAAACAACCTCTACTATCATGGGACTCTCTTGTATGTCCCCGAGATTCTTAGACCTGCTCTAATTAAACAACATCATGATCCACCTCTCCTTGGACATCCAGGTATTACGAAAACTAAGGAACTTCTCAGCAGATCCTACTGGTGGCCAAATTTGGAAACATCTGTTAAAAACTATATCTCAAACTGCTCCATCTGCATTACTTCCAAAAAGGAAAGGGCCAAGCCATATGGACATCTTCTTCCAATTCAAATACCTGATAGACCTTGGTTACATCTCGGCATGGACTTCATAGTTGAATTACCTGTGAGTTCAGGTTTCAACACCATTCTAGTTGTCACAGACATCCTGACCAAAATGGCTCATTTTATCCCTTTTAACAAACTTCCCACTTCCAGTGAGACAGCACAACTCTTCTTAAATTCGATTGTCAGATACCACGGAATTCCTTCCATCATAACAACTGATAGGGGTACTCAGTTTACCTCGAAGTTCTGGAAAAGTCTTTCTGCTCAACTGAAAATTGATCATCGCCTAAGTACTGCCTTCCATCCACAAACAAATGGCCAAACAGAGAAATTAAATCAATGGCTAGAGCAGTATCTACGCTGTTATTGCTCTTATCAGCAAAATGAATGGTCACAATACCTATATCTGGCCGAATTTGCCTACAATAACTCGGTTAATTCATCCACCAAAGTTTCACCCTTCTTTGCAAACTATGCTTTTCATCCTCATTTCTCCCTGGAACAAACGGATAACCCAAATTCTCCTTCTGTAGATGATCTACTACAGAAGCTCGCTGAAAACTTCCACTTCCTAAAAACAAATATTCAACAGGCTCAGACCTCACAGAAGAAATACTACGACTTACGCAGACGACCATCACCATCTTATGCCATAGGCGATAAAGTTTGGCTTTTGACAAAAAACATCAAAATCCCTGTTCCCAGTAAAAAACTAGCAGAATTATATATCGGACCGTTCACTATCACTCACGTTGTTAACCCAAATGCAGTTACTCTGGACCTTCCTAGTTCTATACCCATCCATCCTACTTTTCATGTGTCCCTTCTTAAACCAGCTTCAGATGATCCTTCAGTGAAAACCATTTTACCACCTGTACCTGTACCCCTAGATCCGGACACTTATGAAATTCAAGACCTCCTGGATTCCAGACGGCATAAAGGTGTTTTACAATATCTGGTCAGATGGAAAGGCTACTCACCTGATGATGACACTTGGGAGCCTTATACCAATATAGATGCACCTAGACTCATCTCTCGTTTCCACAGACGATATCCCCTTAGACCTAAACATCAAGCCGAGGATCGGCTTGCTTGAAGGGGGGCGTATGTAAGGATTCCGCTTCATGTTTTACCTATGCCTTTCCCATTCACCTTATGTAAGGATTCCGCTCCATGTTTTACCTATGCCTTTCCCATTCACCTGACTTCAGCCTTACCTGTACTTAAGGCATCAGCTGACTGCAGACAGGTGCTTAAATATTAAGTTTCTAGACTAGCTCTGAAGCGTGTCTGTTTTCCACTTGCTGTGTGTTTTTTCTGAAAACAAACCAGTCTGCTTTTCTTCCAATTACTGAATCAGCTACTACCTTGGGATTACTTATTTCTTACTGCCGGTTCATATGCTCATTTTGCCTACAGAAAGTTTTACAGAGGCGAGTTTTTCTTTTTAGCGTGCACGCTACAACAGAGACTTATTTCATACTGCAGTGTGTTTGCTGCCGTCTCCCTCTGAGTTTCTATCTCATCTGAGCCACTGAAGCGTTTCTCACACACCGAACTCCAACCTCTCTTCCACTGCAACACAGCGCAACTCTTCTACAAACAACCCCCCACGGAGTAAGTACAAGGACATCTCAGAAATAATTCCGCTTCTATTACACACCATCCGGTGACTGGGGGTAAGCGCTGTAGTTACTTTAAGCTGTGCTGTACAAATAAACATTGAACTTTGCTTTTCCCTGCTACTCTACTGACCGCAAGACTATCAGCACATGTGTATACCGTTCTGTGACAAACTAACTAACAGTGTCTAAAACTGAGAGTTACACTTCACACTGAACTGTTATTTCTTACTCCAGCACTAATAGCAACACTACCTGCTTTCTGGAACTCTGCTTTTCTTTATCAAGATTTATCGTACTGGGAGCTAGCTGAACTCTAAAGATTGCTACTAAGAAATTGATTTATTTTTTATATTTCTTCTGATCCAGCCTTTGTTTATGTCTATACTACTGCTGTGACGTTCAACAGCATATGTGATTTACATCATTCGTTGCCAGACAAGTTTCTGATCTGCAATTCATTTACTTGAGAATAACAACTTCACTGAAAGCAGCTTGGTCTATGCTGTTCAATAGTCCATTTGCCAAAAGTGATACAAATCATTTATTTTGCATACTCTGCAGTTGTGATCCATCCTCACTGTCTACTAAATCCTTACAATAGGGCCTTAGTTGCTTTATTTTGCGCTTCATAATGCGCCACACATTCTCAACCAGAGAAAGGTCAGTACTGCAGGCAGGCCATGCTAGCACTCGCACTCTCTGCTTATGCAACCATGCACTTGTAATCCGGGCAGAATGTGGTGTGGCTTTGTCCTGCTGGAAAATGCAGGGACGTTTCTGGAAAAGACAACTTTTGGATGGCAGCATATGTGGCTCCAAAATGTAT